>NW_012134858.1:3075653-3079123 GCF_000956105.1 Propithecus coquereli
ATAATTTACATCAATATACTATAATAAAAGTTATGTGAATGTGCCCTCTCTCCCCCCCTCAAAATATCCTATTGTACTGTACCTAACTGTACAGCCAAACTAATAATATCCAAGAGGATAACCGAAACCATGAAAATTAAACCACAGATCTGGGTGAATTACTGAACATGAAAGCATTACACAAGTTCCTCACAATGTTTACATGGAAGTTAATGATGGAAAATTTTCCCCCAGATTTTGTAAAAGTCTTCTGAAGCACAATAATGCAATTGCTGACTCAGAAAATAGTTTCTGTGTGTGCACCAAGTGCCAGGCACTGTAGTAGGCAGGTGTTCAACAACGTGCTGCAGGCTGGACACCCAGCAGTTTCTGACCTCCTAGAACTTACGGTCACTGGGAGAGCCAGACAAGACATGGGCAGTTACAACGCAGTGGGATAAATGCTCAAACAGGAGGATTTTAAAGCATATCAGAGGAGATTTTAACCCAGCTTTGCAAATGTGGAGGAGGCGGGGTTGACATTCCAGAGAAACTGGATCTAAAGGCTGTGTTAGAGTTAACTAGCTACTCAAGAGAAGAGGCTCTTCCAAATAGAAAGCCTTTTATGTACAGAGGGCCAGAAAGGAGAGAGTGGCACTTTTGAAGAGCTGAATAAAGACTGGGAAGCCATCGAGACTAGGAGATGGGGCCACAGAATTAAGCACTGCATAGACCACAAAAGGTCGTTTGTGAAATGCTAAGAAAGCTGGACTTCATCCTAAGTGCCACAAGAAGCCATTGATGCAGTTTAAGCAATGTTTAAGAATCACTAGTCTAGGTGACCTCCCAGGGTACTAACGCTTGCAATAACTGATTTCATTAAGCCCAACCAATAAATTCTTACACATTAATTGAGCCATTCAACAAATATTTGCTAAATGTAATTAAAATGTGATTATTTAAATCATAAAGACTTAGCGAAACACCTTTCGAGGAAAAAAAAGATAAAGGTAAACCTATTTCTGGCAGAAAACCCAATTCATATTTCTCCTATGGCAGCATGATGTCTCAGTGTGAAAGAAAGGAGGGCAGAGGCTCAGAAGGGTACGGCCACGGAAAAGAAGGATGCTGGTGCCTAAAACGGGCACTGTGGGGCTAAGAAACAAAAGATAGCAAAAGAGCAAGGTAGCTGCAAAGCGCTCAACCAGGAGATTGATCAGAAAGCTGAACTCAGGGCAGCTGAGAAGGTGAGCACCCCACCTGCACCTCCCTCGCCAAAGCCAGTCACTGGGCAACAGGGACACTTTCCCCAAGGACTAAACCAGAGAACACAGGCACTAAGGGAAGCTGGGCAGTGTCTCAGGTAGGCAGTAAACCTCAGAAGGGACAGTAAAAATCTTGCATTCAAATGATGAGCTACCAACTTTGGTTGACTATTACATTGTTAGTCTCCAAATAAAATCCTATTTCTCAGCTCTTATGCCCTTGAAGAGCAACCTTTCACATGGATTCGGGCTTGGCCATGTGACTTGCTTTGGCCAGTGGGATGTTAGCAGGATTGACGCAAGCAGGGGCTTGTCCTGTTGGAATGCTCCCTCTCAAAACCCAGTTGCTATGCCAGAAGGAAGTCCAAGCGACCCTGTTGAAGAAAGGGGCCACGTGGAGAGGATGTGGAGGATGACACCGGGTGAAGAGAGAAGCTCCAGGAAGAAGAACCTCCATGCCTCAGCTGAGCTCCAGCTTAACGCAGCTGCCTGCGTGAGCCCAGCCAACCTGATGTGGAGCAGAAACAGCCAAGGCAACCTCAGAATCGTGAAACACAATAAATCACTGTCATTTTAAGTTACTAAATTTTGCAGTAGTTTGTCATGTAGAAATACTACTAGAAAGAAATGCAAAATAAGGGGGTGGGGGGTAACGTGGGATTAAAACATGAAAATTATACCTGGAAGTTCCAGAAAGAGAAGACAGAAGGAAGGGGAGGGGAGGATGAAGTAACCAAAGAAATGAAAAGAAAATTTTTCTTGTTGAAGAAAGATGATTTTCAGACTAAAGAAGCTTGCCAAGTACTAAGCAGCTTGGAAAGAAAAGACACACACCTAGAACACAATGGCCATATTTCAGAACACCAAAAATAAAGCCAGGATAAACATAAAATCCTCAAACACCTCCACAAATACAAAAACACTGTCACCCAGAGTGGAATGAAAACCAGATTGGCATCAGATTTCTCATTGGAAACAATGAATACCAAAACAGTAATAATAATAATAAAGAAATAAATCTTCAAAATTCTAAGGAAAATTATTTTGAACCTAAAATCCTATGCCCAACTAAATCAGTATTCAAGAGGGAAGCAAAATATATCTGGGCATGCAAGGATTCATGAATGTATCTCCTCACTGAATATCTCTGAAAGAACTGAGTATATGCTAGGAAAATGAACACAAATAAGGAAATGATGTGAGATATAAGAAATAAATGAAAACAAAACTGCCAAACTTGTAGCTAAGTATAAAGTACCATTAATTCAAACTCTGAAAAAAATAACATTTAACAAATTACTGTGTGAAACCAAAATCCTGGATAATCTCAAAATGCAATATGAGGCTATGAGAAGAAGGAATTAAAAATCGTGTTGAGGAAGGGTCATCAGGGAGTTAAAGATTCTGAAGACCACTGTTCCGGAAGGTGGGAATTAAGGGGGAGCAGGAGAAAGACTGACAGACAGAAAACAAAATAAGGTGGTAAGAATGAGTTTAAACTTTGGAAATCATAACACAGTAACGTGACTGGCTTTACCTCCCCCATTAACTCACTACTCGGATTAAAAAAAAAAAATTCAGCTATCTATGTTGCTAACAGGACACACTTAAAAGAAAAACAGGCAGGATGTTAAAAACAAGGACACAGAAAACGTATATATCAGGCAAATGCTAATGAGTTTGTCAGCCTGGGGATCTGTGTTCAATGACGCGGTAGGAAGCTACAGTGGAAAGTCAGCTTGGGCCAGCATTTTGACTTTGTCATTGCTGTTGTCAAAATACGTGGGTATATATTGACCAAAAAAAAAAAAAAAAACCCAAAAGCCACAATATATGTAGCATCAACATTGAAAAAAAAAACGTTATTTAGCTCAATTTGGAATATTGTAAAGGAGCTGAACTATGCCAAGAAACCAGACCCTCCACGTGGTTCCTGACAGAGAAGCAGCAGCACAGTGGGACCCTGAAGGGGGCCTGTGGGGGACCCTCCCTCAACGCCTGCCGCATTCGTGTGCCGCGCGGCGTGAGGCTCTGGCAGGCATCACAGACGTGTCGGTGAATTTCATCAGTGGTCACGGTCCTCCCTGGGCTCTAGACCTGCATTTGTAGCTCCCTACTTGAGATCAGGACATGCTAACAATGAATCTTCAGGCCAAATCTTGCCTGAGAATATTCTGTTGGACTCTCACTCCCAGTGCTTTTCTAGTTTTGAATTAAATAGCAACA
>NW_012134858.1:3079173-3082179 GCF_000956105.1 Propithecus coquereli
TGTCACCAAAATCCTGCAAGCACATTTTGAGTTCTCTTTGTGGTTGTCTGAAGCTCCTCCTCTCTTGACTTAGTGCTAGAGAAGAAGTCCCCGTTGGGAGTGGGCCATGCCCAGCTCATCGGCAGTTCTGTGGAGCTTGAGTTTCCAGGAAATACACTCTGAAATAGAGACTTACGATGAGATTTATTGGAAAACACAGACAGAAGCAACCCCTATAAAGAAGTGGAGGAGAAATGTAGAAGGAAGTCTAAATGACATTGGTCTAGGCAAAGACTTTTTTTTTGTATGAACCTAAAAACACAGGCAACAAAAGAAAGAACAGTCAAATGAGATTGTATCAAACTAAAAAGCTTCTGCACAGCAAAGGAAACAATCAACAGGGTGAAAAGACAACCTACGGAATGGGAGAAAATATTTGTGAACCGCACATCTGATAAGCAGTTAATATCCAAAATACATAAGGAACTCAACTCGATAGAAAGAAAACAAATAACCTAATTTAAAAATTGAAAAAGGACCCAAAAGAAAAATTTTTCAAAAGAAGACAAACAAATGGCCAACAGTTTTATGAAAAAACAAAAATGCTCAATATCACTAATCATCAAGAAACTGCAAATAAAAACCACAATAAGCTATCACCTCACACCTGTTACGATGACTATTATCAGAAAGACAAGAAATAACAAGTGTTGGTCAGATGTGGAGAAAGGGAAATCCTTGTACAGCATTGGTGGAAATGTAAATTAGTACAGCCATTATGGAAAACAGTATGGAAGTTCCTCAAAATAATAAAAATAGAGCTACCCTATGACCCAACAATTCCACTACTGGATATATACCCAGAGGAAATGATATTGGTATGTTGAAGAGATATCTGCACCCTCATTTTCATTGCAGCATTATTCATAATAGCCACGATATTAAGACAACCTAAATGTCTATCAATGGAGAAATGGATTTAAAAAAGTGGTATATGGAATACTATTTGGCCTTAAAAAAAGAAGAAAATCCTTTCATTTGGGACAACATGGATGAACTGGAGGACAGCATGCTAAGTGAAATAAGCCAGGCACAGAAAGACAAATAGCACATGATCTCACTTATGTGTGGGAGCTAAACAGGGAGGAGAGAAGAGGATGGGTAGATGTTGGTCAAAAGGTACAAAATTCCAGTTAGACAGGAAGTATATAAGATTAAGAGATTTTTTTTTTGTACAGAATGGTGATTATAATTAATAACAGTGTATTATAGACTTGAAAATTGCTAAGACAGCAGAGTTTAAATGTTCTCACCACAGAAATAGATATGCATGTGAGATAATGCATATGTTGATTAGTTTGATTTAGTCACTCCACAGAGCATACATATATCGATATGTCATGTTGTACACCATAAATATATACAATTTTTAATTGTCAGTTGAAAATTAATTAGATTAAATTTTAGAAAAAGAAGCCAAAGAGCAAGAGTGGGCGGGGGAGATGTTGAACTTGGCTACAGTTGCATCAGTCCTCGGCTGACCCCCCAGGGAGCTCTCAACCGCATTGGCTCCTCCCACACAGAGGCCGGGGGGCCAGGGCTCTGTGCACCTGCATCCACCTGCCCTGGATGCAGGCTGCCCCCAGGGAGGAGGCAGACATTTGGACAAGGAAGCTCCCTCCACTGCCGGGAGTCCCCAGAGAAGGATGCTGCTCTGAATAAGCACAGCCAGCGCTTCCAGCAGCTGGGGGCTGCAGGCCTCGGTCCTGAAGGGGGTCTGGGAGGGGCAGCACAGCACAGCACCCACGATATCCCCTGCTAAATGTCAGAGACAGGGAAAGCCCTATTTAACATCCTGCCACAGAAACAAGGACTTTTTGTTTTGAGCTGATTTGTGCTGTGGTTTGCCTGCTGTCAAGGGGAACATCAGGTACTTGTGAAGCTGGTCGGCTAGCAGCAGCACCATTCCCAGGAGGAATGCCAATGAGTCCCTGTTCTTTCCTGGATTTCTCTTCACTGTCTGTGTCCTATTTTGGACACCTCATGCCACCCTTCAACACCCTTCAAGTCTCAGTTTGCTTAGCTGTAGAACAGGATAGGGAAAGCCACCCCGTCTACTGCAGGGTGATGCACATGAGATGTCTGATAAACACAAAGCAGGGAATCTGCTACAGAGAGATCAGGCCTTCTTCAGAATACTAACATGGTATTAATAGAATTGCTGAGCCTTTTCTGGACAAGCCCCATGTGGGCTTGGAGCCCAAGCATCTAACAATGACCATTGACGAGGGAACTTTTTTGGAGATAGCTTTCATCATCCCAGGTAGGGGGTACAAGGAGGGTACAACCTTGAAAGCCGTGGGCAGAACACTGAGGGCTACATGTCATGGGAGGGGAATCAGATGGGGCAACGATGCCACCCAGCTCATTACAGAGGCTGTGTCACAGAAGAGGCAGGATGATGACCCATTTCCAGCTCTGCCATTCATGAGGATGTGGGACTTTGTAAGTAACTCCCACATTGGAATCCGTTCTATACTGTGAAATGCAAGCATGATCCCAGACCAGGATTTCCAACTCTTTTAGTAGCAGAACTCTGTTTTTAATTTGAAATTGTTTTCAAACCCTTGTAAGTGGTTCCCCTTTATCCTCAGGGGATATGTTCCAAGACCCTCAGTAGATGCCTGAAACCATGGGTAGTTCTGAATCCCATGTATACTGGTTTCTTTGATAAATAATCTATAAATTGAGCACAGTAAGAGACTAACAACAATAATAATAAAATAGAATAATTATAACGATATACTGTAGTAAAAGTTATATGAATGTGGTGTGTCTCTCTCAAAATAGCTTATTGTAATATACTCATCCTTTGTCTTGTGATGATGTGAGATGACATAGTGCCTACGTGATAAGATGAAGTGAAGTGAACCATGTAGGCATTGTGATGTAGCTGGCTTATTTTAGCCTTCTGTATTCCTGAATCTATATAACCAGGCCTTACCTGGAGTAAATGGTTTGATGTCA
>NW_012134858.1:3085253-3105181 GCF_000956105.1 Propithecus coquereli
TGCTAACAATGAATCTTCAGGCCAAATCTTGCCTGAGAATATTCTGTTGGACTCTCACTCCCAGTGCTTTTCTAGTTTTGAATTAAATAGCAACAGTTAGTAATTGGGAAATTTCACTTAAAACTTACGGATGTTTGGGCTGTCTTGACAAATCAGGAGATCTGGCCACACTGGGCTAACATTCCCACAAGGCAGCCGTCAGTCAGATGGAAGAGAAGGCGGCCCCCCCAGAAGGGGTGTGCCCATCTGTCGCCCATCTGTCGTTGCCCCTGCGCTCTGTGTGGTCTCACAGCCAGGTCTGACAGCTGCTGGTTGACTCTGATGGTTGCTGGTCTGCAAGCCAGTATCCAAACCCAACAGTTCTCAAGAGCTCCCAGCTCTCACTCTCTCAGGTGACAACATAGACTCTCCAGGTAGGAAGGGGTCAGAGACATCTTCTAGCCTGAGCCCCACCATTTACCACTGAGGAGACAGAAGCCCAGAGAGAGAAGGGACAGCACAGTCACACCACGTGCAGCGCCCAGCAGCGCCAGTGTCCTGGTCTTCCCACTGCAGATCCACGTTCCCTCCCCTTTGACTCAGCAACTTCCTCAGTTTGTTGTCTCTTCTAGGGTTCTCTGGAAGAACAGTCCACTTGCCCCGGGACTTCATCACAATAGGATTTGTCAGAATGCACCTAATGCAGCCACATACTTCCTTTTCTTTCCTCCAAATGAAGAGACAATTATATCTCAGCTGCTGTTGGTAATCATCAAAAGTGTCTTATTGCACTTTGGCAAGGATGTGGGGAAAAGGGAACCCTTGTGCATTGCTGGCAAGAATGTAAAATGGCACAGCCATTATGGAAAACAGAATGACAGCTCCTCAGAAAATTAAAGGTAAAATTACCATATGACCCAACAATTCCACTTCTGAGTACATACCCAAAAGCTTTGAAAACAGAAACCCAAACAGGCTACACCCATGGTCAGAACAGCATTATTCACAACAGCCAAAAGGTGGAAAGCAACCCAGATGTCCATCAGTGAATGAATGGATAAAGGTAATGTGGTAGGTAAATACAATGGAACATTATTCAGCCTTAAAAATGAAGGAAATGCTGGCACATGCTATAGCATGAATGAACCTTGAGGTTATTATGCTAAGTAAAATAAAGTAGTTACAAAAAGACAAATACTGTATTATTCCACTTATGTAAGGTATCCAAAGTAGTCAAATTCATAGAGAAAAGTAGGATGGTGGTTGCCCAGAATTGAAGGAAGTGCTATGGGTTAAATATATCCTCCAAAACACATCAGTTGGAAACTCGATCCCCAATATAACAGTGTCAGGAGGTAAGGCCCAATGGGAGGTGTTCACAGCCCACCCTCATCAATGGACTAATGCCAATTATAAAGGGCTTAAGGCTGTGAGTTTGATCTCTTGCTCTCTCTCACCCTCTCTTACCCTTCTGTCTTCCGCCATGGGATGACACACCATGAAGACTCTCGCCAGATGGCGGTGCCATGCTCTGAGACTTCCCAGCCTCCAGAAGTGTGAGCCAAATAAATTTCTGTTCCTTATAAATTACCCTGTCTTTGGTGTTCTGATATTTTGGTTATAGCAGCATAAAATGGACTAAGATGAGGGGACGGGGAGTGGTTGCTTAATAGGTACAGACTTTTGGTTTTGCAAGATGAAAAATGTTCTGTGGCTGGATGGTGGTGATGGTTGCACAACAATGTGAATGTGCTTAATACCACTGAACTATATACTTAAAAATGGTTAAAATGGTAAATATTATACGTATTTTATCACAATTTAAAAATAATAAATTCTTAATTTCCCTCTTTCTAAAATCCAACAATCCCCTACTTTTAGCTGTGTTTCACCTTCCTCTAGCCACCATGGAGCACAAATCATGCCCTGTCCTCTAAAGAAGGGATGCAAAGAGCGGTGGAAGATGATCCCCACCGACTGTGTACCAGGTACTGGTTGGACTAGAGGCACTCCACCTGCAAACCCCAGTGGGGTTGGTTTCAGGGTCCCCATTACAGGGAAGAGGTCACTTGCCTAAGATCATGGGTCCAATATGAGACATGGCCAGGACCAGGAGCAGGAGAGGCAGCACTTCCCAGTGGTTAGAATGTAGCCTCTTAAGGAGGACTGCCTGGGTTCAAATTCTATCTCCCCCAGATATTCATGTGAAGTTGGACAAGTTGCTTAACCTTTCTGAGACTCAGACATAAAATAGATATAAAATAAGAATTCCACAAATATAAAATAAGAATAATATGGCTGTTGCAGGGATTAAATGAGTTAATATATGAAAAGAGCTTAGAAGAGCATGTGGCCCATATTAAGAAATGTGTGTGTGTGTTAGTGTGTATGTGTTAGCTCCTATTAGTGATACCATCACTGTTGTTTTGCTGTCAGATGTTCTGATATCATTTCTCATGAGTTTTTCATGAAGCAGAACTAGCTCTAAGGAGGAGAACAAATTGTCTTGTTCTCCCATTCCTAAAATCTTATCTCCACACCTTAAAAGGTATTTGCTACATATGCAAAAATATATCTATTAGAAGAAATTGAAGGGTGTTATGACACTATTGTTATTGCCATGATGGTGACTTGATGACATTCTTTGCGATCTTCAGCTCAGCACACTATGAAGAGGGGATGAGAAGGATCCCAGTGAAGGTCCCCAGAGGATGTAGAAAGGCTGATCCTCAACCTCATTGCTGCTGCTCTTCCCTTTTCTATCTTCCAAGCCCACTGAGATCCAGGAGTTCTTCTCCCATCATGACCTGGCATGATTGGTCACATGTCCACCTTCCTCTTCTAGGTGTGCCCTGAAGGGTATGAGTGTCCTTCCTGGACAACCTTGGGTGCCCTTAGCCCTTCTTCTCAAACACAAGCTAAGCACAGATGCCCACCAAGCTCCTCAGGCCATTCCCACTGCATCCTACATGTCCCCATGTGCTGCCTCCATGCAGTCCTCTCCCTTCCCCACTCCCATCATCCTAACGGCCAGCTCCATGCCTGCTTGGTTGAACAAGCATCCAGACAACACAGTGGTGCCAACCCTCCATCATGTCAGGTCTCTGGCATGGCTAGCACTTACAGCTTTCTGATGGTACAAGAACAGAGGACACTGATGACACTGCCCCTCCTGGAAGATAGGGCTGGAGAGCCATTCAGCAAGCCTGCTTTTCATCCCGGAAATGCATGTCCTTCCTCCCAGTGACTTGCAGATGTAAAATGGCTGCTGCCTTCACGCACCTCGAATGGGAAGGCCAACATGAGAACATAACCCCTCTGGCCTGTCCCCATCATGATGGGATCCTATAAACTGAGGCAGATGAAATGTGCCTAGACTCTGTGAGTAATCTTGAGTGAGTCCTGTCTCTCCACTCTCAGCCCAGTCTGTGCCCAAATTAAAAATCCTTGGAGAGCAAGAAGCTGCCCACGTGTAGGAACAACCAGAACTCTCAAGAAGCAGCCACAGGAAATGGACCTCCTGAATACCCAGACTGTCTAGGGGATACAAATGTAATAACATCTCTAGCCCAGCTCACAGATTGACTTGCAAATGTGCCTTGTCACAGCACTATGCTCTCCCCTTGGAATTCAGAGCTATTTCTTTGTGCTCTCGCCGAGTGTTAGCTCAGATATTGGCTCTATTCCCCTGGAATCCCAGCCAAACCCAGGCAGCTGTGCTGCAGAGTTTCTGCCTCCAGAGCGAGCAGAGAAGACTGGAAGCAACCTGTGTCAGTCACGCACATAACCCGATAGCCAGGTTACGATCCTCCTCATGAACAGATGCCCCAACCAGCCTGACACTCGACCTCAGGCTCCCTCTGCCAGAGCCTGCACAACTGGAGGGGGATAGATGGGGATTCTCTCGCTGATCAACTCTACAGAGATAAATCTGCTTCTAACAAGAGGTTTGAGTTGTTGGGGCAAATTGTAGGACCACCCCCTCATGGTGTGATTCTCAGCCCCACTTCCAGGGGAAGCACTCTGCCAAGAATCTCCCCCAATGTGCTTATTATTTCCAGACAACTGGAATTGCACCACCAAACTTGGGAAGCTTGGCATTGACTATGTGGAGAGAATGGCACTTATAATAAATGTCCCTATCACCCCTTCTCTGATAACGTGCAAAATAAACACCAAAAAAACACAAGTAAACAGAAACAGAAAGACTGATCATAATCAGAAAATTTTATTTAGAAACAACTTTGATCCAAAAAAGGCAGAAAAGGCTCTGAGATAAACCTAACACTTTGAACGTATCAAGATTAAATAAAAAATCGAGATAAAAAAAAAGTTGTCAGATACAACCACGTGTTATCAGGTAACTGAAAGGAGCTTTGCAGCCACAGAACATAAAGAATGGAAAACTATTTCCCCAGTAAAACAAATAAGAATTAGAAGTGATAAAAGAGCTGTAGAAAATCAGATTATTAGAATAGAATATCAACTCAAACAAACAGAATAATGAAGAAATTATGACAGAATAAAGAAAACGAGGAGCGATAAATATTGAGAAATTCCTAAATTCTTGAATATTTCTATCACCATATATGGGTCAGTTGGAATAAAATCATTATCAAAGGTATAATTGGAGGAAATGTTTCAGAAATTCAAAAAAATAGATATTGAAAATTAAAGTGAAATATCACATTGTACCCCTTAAATATATACAATTTTTATTTGTCAATTATACCTCAATAGAGACGGAGAAAAAAAAAGAAAATTAAAGTTATTCACTGGGTTCTGGGAAAATTATACTGCAGAAATCAACATCAAAATATATTCTAGAATACAATTATTAAATCCTTATTTATTAAGAGAAAATAAATGAAAAAATTACTGTATCAAGTCAAACTTTCATTTATATGTGATAGTGATAAAGATGCTCTTGACATGAAAACTCTCACAACATGAAAGAGGCTATTCTCAGTAATAACCACAGTAACCAATACTCACCAAGCAGATCCCCGTTCTCTGCCAGCCATTGCTCTAAGACCTACTGTGTATTAACCCATTCTGTTCACCCCTAGTTTACAAATGAGGAGACTGGGGCACAGAGGGTCAAATAATATCCACACTGGGGTAGAGCAAGGAAGTGATAGAGCCAGGATTCAAACCCAGGTCCTCAGACTCAAAGCCCAAGTGCATAACCACCAAGCTATGCTGGTTCTGAAGGTGGTGAGTGTTGAATCTACCACCACAGTGGTTGCTGTGGTTCAGGTTGGCAGTCAGATTCAGGAGACACAATAGGCTTTACTCTAATACTAGACCGACTTAGGTTTATTCAAGAACACCAGATAGGAGATGCAGCAGGTACTCATCTCAACCTGTCAAGAGGCAGCAACCTTCATCTGCTCACCTGTGTGGCACAGGCATCATCGCCCTGGACAAGGGCCAAGCTGTGTAGGAGTCACCTTGACTCAGAAAAGCTGCAGCCTCAGTTTCTCACTGATCTTTGCAGTCACACAGGCCTAAAGGCCTGCACGCTGGCTCACAGCTCCCCAGGTCAGCTGCAGTCTCCCATTACAGAGAGGTAGACACAACATTCCACATTAATCCTAACTCTATAGTTTCTAAGAATCAGGCTGGGAAAAGATAAGTCAGAGGTCATCCTCCAAGGCAGGTGTGAATCAACCCAGACCTGATATGATCTCTACTTAGATATGTACCTTGCAGAAGGGAATTTGGAGCTTCCCATAAGACACATGTTTTTGTTCAACGTGCTCCCATCACATTGAATCCATCACAGGAATCCATTCTTGCCTCAAACGTAAAAGTGAATCCCAAAGATAGGCAGTGGGAATGAGGGCCAGGTGTTCATTCCTATTACACAGATGGAACCCTTTCTCTAGGTAGCAAGCAGTCTTACTAACATCACCATGGAGGTTTTAAAATTTTGCAGCCACTTGGACAAAGAGCAGCACCTAGGAGGCTGAGGCTTTGGAATCATTAGTCCAGTGGAAGAGACCAAACCAGGCTGTGATGGAAGCCAGAGGACCCAGCCCAGGATGTACCAGGAGCCTAATTCTGATCTGCAGAAGTGAACATACATACAAAAAAAAATTGCAGACACTACAAAGGCCTCCCTGAAAACTCAAGAGAAGTGACAAGATATGTTCTTAAAAGTCAGAGAGAGCTAATCAAAGGCTGGCAAGCTTCTGAAAGAATCCCTGCGTGTTTATTTCAAAAGTGGTCTTTGAAGGTGTTTCAGAAGTCAAGGACACTTCCAGAGAAAGTCAACACAAAGTTACCTGGAATAAAAAAGAACAGAAACAAAAAGGCCTCTTTTGTCTTCCCAGAGGTAACCAGGTAGGAGCGGCATTGAACATGCTTAGAGAAGAACTTATTGCTGTTGGCCTACGAACCTCTATTGGCCTACGAACCTCTAGGGCCAGGGCCATCCTTCCTAAGGTCAATTCTAGATCAAGAACCCATATATGGACTGTCAGTCACGGTATATAGTGTGAGAAAATAGAGGGATGGCTGAGCATAGAATCGGCAGTGTACCCTATTCAGAATCCTCTTGACCAACCAAAGGTACGAGCTGTTATTTGATCCTTTATAGCAAGGGTCAGCAAATATGCCCTCAGGGCCGAATTCATTCCTTCTCCTATTTGAGTAAATAAAGTCTTATTGGAACATAGCCAGGACTGGCCTCATGGGCATACAACGTATGCTGTCCCAGCGGGCCCAACACTTAGAAGGGCCCACACTTGGTTTAATGCATGGCTGTTGCCATTTTGAAATTCTTCAGTATTCAACAGGGGCTCCACATTTTCATTTTGCACTGGCCCCCACAGACTGTGTAGCTGGTCCTAAATACAGCTATGCCCATTCATTTATGTACGGAGTATGGCTCCTTTTTTACTACAACAACAGTTGAGTAGTAGCAACAGAGACCACATGGCCTGCGAAGCCAAAAATATTGACCATCTGGCCCGTTACAGAAGAAGTTTGCTGACCCCTGCTCTGGAGGATGCTGTGTTACAATGCACATCCCATACAGAACACAGGCTGGGGACACATCGTCCTGCAACGGAGAGACTGCAAGGCTTGGATTAAGAAGACCCACATGCAAGCTTGGCTCCACCATTAAAAGGCTCTTTGATTCTATTATACCTCGTTCGTTTCTCATAATTTTGAACTTCCTTATTGTTATGTAAAATTTTTGGCCTGGCTTACTAACGAGAGTTAAAATCATCTTCACAACTCTTTTTTTGTAAGGGAGATTTTATACCTATAAAAGTATAAAAGAAGTGATATAATAAAAACTTGTGACCATGTCACTAAGTGTACAAAATAAATTATGAATGAAGTCGAAACCCTCTCCTCAATACCACTGCCCTTCTCTCACTTTCAGAGATAATCACTGCACCAAATTTGTTACTTATTGTTCTCATTATGTTTTTTTGTTTTGTTTTGTTTTTGTTTTGTTTTGTTTTTTGTTTTTGAGACAGAGTCTCACTCTTTTGCCTGGGCTAGAGTGAGTGCCGTGGCGTCAGCCTAGCTCACAGCAACCTCAAACTCCTGGGCTCAAGCAATCCTTCTGCCTCAGCCTCCCGAGTAGCTGGGACTACAGGCATGCGCCACTATGCCCGGCTAATTTTTTTCTATATATTTTTAGTTGTCCGATTAATTTCTTTCTATTTTTAGTAGAGACGGGGTCTCGCTCTTGCTCAGGCTGGTCTCAAACTCCTGAGCTCAAACAATCCGCCCGCCTCGGCCTCCCAGAGAGCTAGGATTACAGGCATGAGCCACCGCGCCCGGCCCTCATCATGTTTTATAATTTCACTTTATATAAATCTCACATAAACAGAAACTTATATAAATAAATAAATATATATATATAACATTACTTGTTATATACTAGCAAGCTGAGCATCCAGTCATGACCGTAGCTACATAGCCTCAGTGACAAGAGGGCCATGTGGTTGTGCTTATGCATGGACTCCTTGCCTGTCATCACAGGCACTTTTTCATGGATCTACTGCACAAGTCCTGGAACAGCCAAGGAGAAATGCTGGTGATATCCTCAGGATGAACCATCCCATCTACCTGGTATTTGAAAACTTGGTGGTTTTCCCCAAAGGCAATCATAGCAATGACAAAAATTAATAAATGAAACTTTATTAAATTAAAAGTCTTCTGCACAGCCAAGGAAATCAGCAGAGTGAATAGACAACCTACAGAATGAGAGAAAATATTTGCATTCTATGTAGCTTATAAAGGTCTAATAATCAGAATCTACAAAGAACTCAAGCAAATCAGCAAGAAAAAATTTAACAACTCCATTAAAAAGTGGGCAAAAGATATGAACAGAAGCTTTTCAAAAGAAGATAGACTAACGGTCAACAAACATGAAACAATGTTTAATATCACTAATAATCAGGGAAATGCAAACCCAAACCACAATGAGATATCACCTAACCCCTGTGAGAATAGCTTTTATCAAAAAGTCCCCAAATGACAGATGCTGGCGTGGATGTGGACAGAAAGGAACACTCATACACTGTTGGTGAGACTGCAAACTAATACAAACTCTATGGAAAATAGTATGGAAATGTTTCAAGAACTAAAAATAGATCTACCATTTGATCCAGCAATCCCACTACTAGGTATTTAACCAACGAAAAAGCATCATTTTATCAAAAAGACACTTGTACTCAAATGTTTATAGCAGCACAATTCACAAGCGCAAAGATGTGGAATCAACCCATGTGCCCATCGATTCATAAGTGGATTAATAAACTGTGGTATATGTATACCATGGAGTACTACTCAGCCATAAAAATGAATTAATACCTTTTGCAACAATCTGGATGGAACTGGAGACCGTTCTCCTAAGTGAAGTATCACAAGAATGGAAAAGCAAACACCACATGCACTCACTATTAAATTGGAACTGACCAGTCAGTACTCATGTGCACAGATGGAAGTAAAATGCAGCAGAAATCAAGCAGGTGGGGAGCGGGGAGGAGGGGATGGGTGAAATCATACCTAATGGGTACAACGTATGCTATCTAAGCGATGGGCAAACCTGTAACTTTCAATCAAGCAGTACAAATGCAATCCATGTAGCCAAAACATTTGTACCCTCATAATAATCTGAAATTAAAAAAAAAAGTCTTGCTCAAGTCTGACCTCTAAAGTGCCATGTTCAACATATAAAGAATGCTAGCTAATGTGCCCAGTAAAAATTATATCATAATGGACAGGTTCAATTGCGTACTCTCGTTTTTCTGTAGTCAGGTGTCCAGTCACTACGAGGCCCAGTAGAACTCCAGAACCTGTTTTTCAAACAAAGAGCAACTCTCACAACAGAGTTTATGGCCTTTCTTAAGAACACAAGGGTGTGTTCTGTGACAATGGGACTCCATCTCAGTCACAGGTAACTCCAGCATGGTGATGTCTGCTGGCTCTGAATATGTGTGACTGGAGACTGACCTAATGATGACCCCTCTCTACTCCGGACTCCACTCAAAACTGGCAGCCCTCCAAGTCACTCAATAAATGAATTGCAGCCATAATCCCAAATACATGCTCCTTCAAAAATCCAAAGAATCCTATTGAGGAGGGTGCCTCTTCCTTAGTGATGGGAATTGGAGATATGACAATTTTCCTTTACCTTGGAAGGAACGTTTCACTATGCTGAAAACTAAACCTCTAAATTCACCAACATGGCAGGTACCTGAATCTTCCTAGGGTTTGTATATTACCCTCTAATACACATGTACTTACTGGGTCATCTAGGGGACTTGCAACTTCTTGTTTACAAGATCCAATCAACCCGATAACAGCAACATAATGGACCAGTATGATGCTATGAGGACAGTCCAGACAGTCAAGTTCCCTAAAGACTATTTTATAACAGAATACAGGAGGGTTAGCATGGTTCTGAGGCAAGGCAGTAATGTACACTGTGCTCCTTGCCATGTAAAAGTAAACTGATTGGGGCCTAGAGAAAAGCATTTGTCAAATCAGTAACCATATACAAAGGAACAAAAGCTGTATAGCTCTACTCCAGTAGACAAGCATTCCCATTGTGGCATCTTTGATTGAGGCTACCACCTTATTATGTTTAAGTAGTCCACCACCATCTGCCATCTGGTTTTGCAAAGGCCAAGATTAACTGAATGGAGACACGACAGGAACCGACACTCTTGTATACTTCAGGTTTTTAAGAGTGGCACTGATCTCTGTATTCCTCATGGAATGTAATAGTGCCTCCAATTTATCATCTTACTAGGAGAGGGGACAGCTCATGACTTCTACTTGACTCTTCATATATACTAATGCCCTTACAATGTGAAGCTTCCAGGCTTCTGCCAGTTGACACACACACACACACACACACACACACACACACACACACACACACTGTGTTATATACCCATGTATACCAATTAAATATTTGTACATTCAGATTCTTGTCAATGATGGCCACAGGTCCCCTTGGGGAAGGATTCTGAGAAATATCTGAAACAGTATTTCAGGTCCTTCCCTAATGGAACATCTTTCACTTTCATCCATGGGCTCTGGGTTACTTAATTGACATTAATCTAGAAATTGGATGAGGGATCACAATTTCCCAATGTGCTGGCTGGCATCAACTGTCTATTCTCCTGCTTTCAAAAAGTTTTTATTCAAATAGAGTGATATGGTAGTCAGATAACCATTTATCTCACCCCTAGAAACAACAAGATCTATTACCCACATAGATCAAGACACACTACAAGTCAAGATACGCTTTAGGTCCTTGACCCATCTCTGTAATTATGCCCACCTTGCGTCTGTTGATTAGGTCCTGCCACCTGGATTTTATCATTCCAGAATCACATCATCTCTATTGCCAGTGAGTGTCCCAGTTGCATGGCAGAATCTCCTACTGCCAACACCAACAATCCACTACCACTAAGCTTCTCAAAGATGGCAGCCACCCCCCACAAAAGAGCATTTCTTGTTCTCTGGTTTTTTCCTAGGGTCTTCCAGAGAACACAGTTAGGTGGTGGATTCTCAGGTCTGCCATTGTAAATCCAATCTAACATTCCTACCTCAGGTGCCTTCTGATTTCTTTCTCAATAGGCCAAGGAAGTTACTTTATCTCCACCGCATTCACCACAAGTCATATTGTGTCCAAGTTTCAACAAGCCATCCCAGAAAGCTAGGTCAGTCTCAGCGTCCCAGCAGAACTGGGGAAGGACCTCATGCCAACATACTCTCCACTGTTCAGCAAATTCCGTGTATCCCAGTCTATTACATGTAGAATCTGCTTACATGTGTGTTCTTCTGGTTTCTGCTGGGATGGTTAGCAAGGTCCTATAATTTCTTTGCTGTGTGGCTCTTTCTTCTCTATATAGCAGGGTTTGTACTTCTTTGTTTAAGTCATGCTGAGACATGACCCTTGCTGTCAACCAGGAGACAATGTGTGGAAATAAGGCCAGACCTTGAATAATAAAACAAGCATCATCCTGTGAGATATCTGCCTCAGGTGAGACATGACTGCATGATCTGCAGGCAAGGGGAGACTATTTTCCTCTGGAAAAGAGGAAGAGGCTGCTTCTGCCAGCTACAAAGTTTCTGCTTGAAGGCTCGAAGGTTTAGGTTCATTCAAATAAATACGCCTATTTCCCAAACGTCCTATCTTTCCCTATTAAGGCATTGACTTTGACAAAGGATACCTGTCAAGACTGCATATTTGGCCTTGTCTGCAGTTCTGACACCCTTATAATCAGATGTCCAGCATAGTCTGCACTGCTGCTGCCAGATATGACCATCTCCTTTATAAGTGCCATAGAGTCTAAAAGGGTGATGTCTGAATAAATAAATAAATACAAAGCACCATAGAGACCCTCTAGCTTTTAGAGTGTGCCTTAAGGTGACGGTTAACTGTCTTGTTAAATTAAATTCTAATTTTCTTTTAATTGTCTTTCGTTAACTTTCTTTTTGCAATGCCTCTAATGCTACCCTGAAGAGCAAACTAATATCAAAGTCTTTGTGATTATCATGTCCCCATACTACTCAAGCTCATCAGCCACTTCTTCCCCCAGCACAGCTTTTCATGCCAGTAGTCACTGTGGTACCCCCATATACCAGGTATTATTAGCACCCCAGCAACATATTCCATACTGACTTCAGATAGGTGGGAAGTCCCACCCCAGAAGCCCATCCAGAAGGTCTGCCCTCTAGGGTCCCCCCTGGTACCAATGTCTTGGTCCCAGAAAACCGAACTTGAGGCAAAATTTACAAGCCAGGTCTTTACTGGGGCATGCAATCCCAGGGAGGCAAGAGTGAAGAAAAAGGGAACATGAAGACATGAGCACATGAAACAAATGCAAGGGGGTTATTACAGAGCTGGAAACAGTTTCATAAGAGCACCCAGCTGGGTGGTTATCATTTGGCACATCTCTGGAGAGCCTGTGTAAACTCGCTGTGTCTTGAAATGTCCTTCAGGGAGAGGAAGAGTGAATAATTTATCTGCTGACTCCTCACCATCTCCTGTGGAATGTTCTTATAAACCTGCCCCCAGCGGGTGCTAACTTCCCCTCATTTCTAGGTTGTATCACCCAAATGCCTCTGAGCTGCCCCTGGAGAAATCCAAATCTCTGCTCCTGGTCAACTCGGACCTGACGTTGGAGCTACCATGGCAGTGGAGAAGTGCTGAAGCCTGGCCTTGGCCTCCGGGGGCAGCTGAGACAACATGGGGTGTCAGGAAACAAGGAGCTAAAGACCCTGGCCATAGCTCTCCAGGGCACAGGTGCACAGGCTATCTGGGGACGTGCATGAACTGGGCCTGGCAGGGAGCAATTAAACTGTGATTTAGTTTCTCACTATTCTAATCCCTCAGTAGTTTAGTTTTAAAAACACCCATCCAACTTTAAAAGGAAGTCCTTCAGATGAAGAAGGCAGCCTATTCTGCTACTTGGACTCAAAACAAGACGGAATGTTTGATATAAATCTCCTTTAAATATCAGGATAAACATGGTTTTAAAAATTTACTAAGCTATTGTTAGTATTAACTTACCTACTTATTAGCCATCTTTTAACCTGCCAATGTGCAGGATAGTGCTTGAAATGTTACAGACATTATTTCATCCATTCCACATCTGTTAACACATAAGGTTGTTATTGCTAAACTTGTTTCATAGATGAAGAAACTGAGGCTCAAATCAATGAACTTGTCCAAGATCATACAGCTGGTGGACTAGCTATTGAGCTAGGAGCCAAAATCTGTTCTAACTCTCAAGACTGCTCATTCGAGATTCTGTGCAGTCACTCAATTGCCTTATTATGATCTGGGACAACCTAAATTTTATGGAGGAACAAACAAAAATAAAAAGGGAATAAAGGAAAAAGTTAAGACCTTAAAAGTATTTACAGTCATCTCTCAGTACCTGTGGGAGATTGGTTCCAGGATCTCCCTTGAATACCAAAATCTTGCAGATGTTCAAGTCCCTGATAGAAAATGGCATTGTATTTGCATATAACCTGTGCACATCCTCCTGTACACTTTAAATCATCTCTGGATTACTTACAATACCTAATACAACGTAAATGCTATGTAAATAGTTGTTATACTATAATTTAAGGAATAATGACAAGAAAAAGAAGTGTGTACCTATTCAGTACAGAAGCATTTTTATTTTTCAAATATTTTCAACCCATAGTTGGTTGAATCTACGGATGCAGAACCCACCAATATGGGGGACTGACTATAGTTGGGTTGACTTTGCTCTGACTTTGTCCCAGACACTTATCAGAGTTTTGTTGTTTTTGAGCTGGAGAATCTGAATCTGGAGGCTTATCCTAATATAATTACTGGCATTTAACCACCCAATGCTGCTATACAACCTGGAATTTCACAGGCCATGATTGAAAGGTTGTTTTCTACTCTTAATTGCCTCACACTGTGGCAATGACATATTAAAGGCTTTTGAGATTCAGAAGTCAGCAAGGCAAAATATTGAAAATAATTCCTGCCATCCATGATCTCCTCCAGGACATCTTCTTAACACTTTCCTGCCCTGCTCCCCCTAAGCTGTACTTTTGTAAAGACAGGGGAGGGAGACCTCCCCTAATCTAGTCCAAGGCTCACCTCAAAATGTCTGAACCAAAAAACTGGACACATCTGTAATACAATTTCTATTCTTCAACTGACTTTAAATTAATAAAACCATAACAAGGTAACATTCCCTGAAATTTTGACAATGAGAATTTCAAAGACCCACTGTATATTTCATCTTCTAAATTAAAAAAGAAAAAGAAAAAAGGGAGTTTTATAGTTCCCTTTAGTGACATCTTGATGCTCTTCCTCTACTTAAAATATTAATGTTTCTTGCAGCCTTAATGGACTTCTTGTTGATAAAAAACAGTTTGCAATTTGAACTGCATGATCCGCAGGAGGTCTGAGCTCTGGGCTTAAGATCTGAGTGACCTCAAAGCAATTCGAAAGGATGCACAACACACTTCTCCAGAATTCCCTGGTGTCTCAATTCTTGGGGCTGCATAACGAAACACCATAAACCAGGATGACTCATAAACAACAGAAATTTATTGCTCACAGTTCTGGAGTCTGGGAAGTCCAAGGTCAAGGTGCAGGCAGATTGCCTGGTGAGGGCCCGTTCCTTACCAGAAGACCGTGCCTTCTCGCTGCATCCTGACGTGGTGGAAGGGGCAAAGAAGCTCCTGCAGGGCTCCTTTGTAAAGACACTAATCCCATTCACAATCCCTTATGACCTCATCACTTCCCAAAAGGCCCCCTCTCTTAATACCATCACCTTGGGGATTAGGATTTCAACATATGGATTTTAGGGGGATGCAATCATTCAGACCATGGCACCTGGTGATGCTCCAGTATTCACCTCCCACCACCACCACACCTCTGCCCGGTTTATATAGCGCCCAGAAGCCAGAAAGTAAAAGTTAGGCCAGCGCCAACTTGAAGCAAGGTAACCCAATGGTACTGGGACTTCCAGAAGCAGTAATTGGGTGTGGGCAGAAATGCTGGATGGAAAAAAAAATGGCTGTATGTTGCATTATCACCAAAGAATCGGGTTCTGAGCATACGGCGTGACTGAAGAAGGTCAATGTGTTAGAAGATGGATTCATAGGTATTTCGCCAGGACAGCCGGGCCATTTTTACTGAGGACGTAAGCCCATAGGGTCTTAAATTTTGACTATTGTTCAGGGACAAAGTTTTCATTACAGCAGGGAAGGTTTCATCATAAATGCTGATCCAACTGAACTCCCTCAACATCCCTCCTCTGTAATATTTAAAACTCAGGAATGAAAACGGGTATAGGGCAGGAGTCAGCAAACTTTTTCTGTAAAGAACCAGATAGTAAATATTTTAGGCATCACAGGCTATACGTTCTCTGTTGGGATGAACACAGCCATAGACGATGTACAAATGAATGAGGACAGCTGTGCTTCAATACAGCTTTATTTACAAAAACAGGCAGCTGGCAGGAACTGGCCCACAGGCCATAGTTTGCTGAATCCCGACATGGAGTGAGTGAGAAGCTTCACAAATCTTAGAGCCGCCCACTTGGAGGGTCTGGCTATCCTACTCTTAAGGTGAACGTGGCAGAGTTTCTCATCCAAAGCAGGTGTTATCTTGTGGACCCAGCTCCACTTGGTGCTAAGCCGCCTCCTCTTTTTCTCCATCCTGTACAAATTCTTGGTGCCATCAGTCTGAACTCATCGAGCACAAGGGTGCTGTCCCCAGGCTGATAGGGGTCCCATTTCTGAAGGTAGCCAAGCCCCTTGTGGTCAGCAGCCTCCTCCCCCATTTCCCACAGTGACTGAGAACAGGAGGGGGCCCTTGTTTGCACAAAGAGAGCTGGCTCAGCAAGCCCAGGAGAAAATGATTTTCTCTTTCAGTAGGAAAAAAAAAAAGGCTGAAAACGCCAATGTTGTGTTTGCACTATATTTATTCTATTAATCCTGACCTTGAAAACTGAAAATCAACTACCATATAATCATAGCATAATTGTCTGATAATGTCTGTCCTTGAAACTAGAACACTGGAATCCATTCTCAGAGCTTCTACCACAGTGGCACAGCAAGGGACAGGGAGGCCAGTAGAACCAAACGAGGTCACTGGGTGGGACAGAAAGGAGTCTGCAGGCTGTAGATCAGGTGCTTCTCAAACGTTCGTGCCTGTATGAATTGCCTGAGGTCTTTATAACGTACACATTCTGATTCAGTAGGTCTGGGCCACAGGCTGAGATACGCATTCTCACAAGCACCTGGAGCTGATGCAGGTGCTGCTGGGCCCAGGACGCTCCATGAGCACTTGAGTAGCAAGGTTTTGAGCCTGCAGGAGTTACACCGGGGAAAGAATAGGACGGGGATAGAAGCCCACCCTTAGAGATGACTCCATCCAACCCTCTCCTTCGTTACACAGGAGGAAGGGAAGCTTAAGTGGTTTGCCCAGGGTTGTGTGTTAATGATAAAAAGCCTCTCGTCTCCCATTCCAGTGAATTTTACCTCTCTATAAAATCTCTGGAAAGGATTCTCGAACAAAGATAAGCAATCGCTGGAGGGGTTTTTGTTTGTTTGTTTGTTTTTTAAGTTTTTTGAAGAATTTCTTTTTCACATACAGAGTTGTGAAAGAGATATTTGCAAATCAGGATTCTTTCTTTTATTATGGCAATTTCATACTAACCCAATTACAGTATGTTTATTACTCGATTGAATCCAGTACTGTACAAAATGGGTCATCAAATTGTCTATGTTTTGAATAATTTTTAAACACAAAGATTCCTTGACTTTGAATTCTCTGAAAAGCCGTGATCTGAAGAACGTGCCCTCTAACCATATGACAGATTCTTAGTCTGGAAGAAAGGAGGTAAAAGTCACAGGCTCCAGGGGATTCCCTGAAAGAAACTGATACAATTATTTACTTTATCTGGGGTATGTAGGAAAAGTTCCAAGTCAGCGGTTGTAATCGTGGTCTCGGCTAGTCTAGACAACCTAATTTCCGAGTCTCCTTCCAACTTTTTTTCAAAGTTGAATATCCCTACATACGTTTGAGTCATGCAATACAACAGGACCTTAAAAGTTTCCAGAAAAGAGGAATGTCACATTTTTGAGCCTACTTCCTTCTACCTTCCCCTCATATTCAGGATGAAGGGAATTGGCCCGGTCAGACACTACCCAGGCAATCAAAAAGCCAAGAATACAAGCTCAGCTAATGCTCATGTTCAGTTTACCAAGTGTTATAAACACTTTCTGGCCAAATTTAACTCCATCTGGGGAATTGAGGGATGGTGCATTCTTCACCCCAAGTTCCAGCATTCTGCCTGGCCCCCTACATCATCCAGGGAGCCTTTCACCACTGAGCCTCACAGACTCTTCATAAAGATATTTCGTAAACATCTCCTGACAGCCTCTCTGGGGTTGTGCACTTAGATACCTGCTTGGCAGCCAGTTCTGGCACATTTGATGGGGGCTCTGCTGCTGGCTCCCCTCCAAATGGGCAGACCTAGGAATTCGGAGCCATACATTTAAATAGCTTATTTAGCTGTGCATGTTCCACATTAATTGCTCCTGCCTTCAATTGCATTTGTGCTTGGTAATTTTCTCCCTACACAGAGAATACAGATAAAATTTGATGGGCCGTGCTGGCCCTGGTCCGGACAACTGCAAAGCCTCCTCTGGCATTAATGTCGATGAGTGCAGAGGACAGGCAGGGATGCCACGAGTTGTGGGCAGCTAGTGGGGCTTCATGTTCCAGAGAGTGGTGATTGAACTTACCGATCCATGATTCATGCCTCTTCTTTTCAGCTTCCTCCCTGGGTTTTGTCAATGGGGACTGCAAGGCCTACCAAGCAAAGGACGGCCCTGCAGAACCTTGTTTAATGATTCCATTTAGGGGGACACATAATAACTATTTTCTATTACATTCCCTGACCCTCGACAAATAATGAAGACACTATCAGGGCATTTCACCAACCCTGGGACTTTGCTTTCTGCATGCGCTGTAAGCATTCTTGAAAGAGTTGGCCAGTAAGAGCATTTTCCATTGAGATGACTTGCATAAAATCGGAGCTCATAATTAGCAGAAAATGTGTTTCTCCTTCATGCCATGTTCTGGCACAACAAAGTTTTAGAGTTTCTGTTCTATCTGCTCTGTGTTTGGCCAAGCAGCCCGTATCTGTCTACCTCGTTCACCACATCTATTCACCCAGACAGGTGCAGAATGAGTCCCCAAGAGAACATTTTGGCCAGGACATTGTCAGTGTTCTAAGCACCGGTGGCAATGCCAGGCACGGAGAAATGCAAATCGTCATCAGGGGAGAATCTACATAATGGTTCTGGGCACTCAGCTTGGATTTAGAAGCTGCTGTAGGTAGATTTTTGAATACTGCGTGATTGTGACTTAGGGACAATGCTGAAATTTATTAACAGTAAGCTTTGGCCTGATACCAGTGTCATACTGCATTAGAGAAAGCCCCTTGCTGCCTCTGACGGATCTCTATTGCTGCTCATCAGCTTTGCCTGCATCAGTCAGGATGGAGAACTCAGGATGCCACAGCTCTCCATGTGGCAGTGTCCTGGTGATCCTTGAAGGTCAGTGGGAAGGGAGGGAGAATTCCACAAGCATCGCCCTGGGGAAAATTGGTTCTTCCTGCAATGTTACCATTGCTAACAAAAGGCTGTGCTGCAAATTTAGCATGCCCTTCTCCTCCCCTCCATCCCCTAGATAAACCCACACCTCTTCCTGTACTCCTCACCTTAGTAAAGGGCACCACCATCCACCTCCATTGTCCAAGCTAGAAACCAGGGATCATTCTTATTGCTTTCCTCCTCCCACGTCCCCACCCCCAGTCAGTAACCAAGTTCTGTCCATTCAGTCTCCACAATGTCGACTGAATATATTGTTCTTCCTTATTCTCATCCCCAATTACCCAATTCTGGTGCTAGCTGCACCAGTAAATAGCCTTGGCTGCAGGTACCCACCCTCCAGTTCCTCTTCATCCCCATCTAGCTCAATCCAGCCTTCATACATCATTAGTTTTTATTCTCAAAGACAAATCTGCCCATGGCACTTCTCTTGTTTGGAGCTTTCAATGGTTCCCATAACCTATTCCTGTAGAATAACATTCTGACTCTTTCTCATGACATTAAGGTCTACGGCCTTCAAGAGCCCCCACCAAGTCTTCCACCTCACTTTCTGCTGTTCTTCTCCATACCTTAGGCAATACTGACCCCCAAGTATTCTTTCCCAACCAAGTTAAACCCTTTTGTGCCTCTCTGCCCGAAGCATCCTTTCTTCTGCCTTCTCAGCACGGAAAATGTATATCCACCCTTCCAGCTTCTACTCAAAGATAACACCTTTTGTAAGACTCTCTCTGATGCCCTTTACCTGTAATAATTTTTTTATTTTGTCATGATCAGTATTTTACATGCCCATTGCCTAAGGTCGCATTGGGCCACCTGAATTTCTAGTTCTCAGCATATATTCTTTACTCACTAATATTTAGGAAAGGAAGGAAAGAAGGGAGGAGGGAAAGTTCATTAGTTTGTAACTCAGAAAGATAGATTGTACAGAAAGCACAAGTTACATGTTTTATGTCCTTTATGTAGATAGATATCCCATATTTCTAGGGTAAACAGGGGTCCAAGGTTTTCGGGAAAATGGATATTATAGAAATATAACCTCTTTGGACAGCAAATGGAATTTTCAACAAATTGGGCAGCTACCTCGTGTGTATTGAAGCCGGGTGTTTTATTAGAAAATTAGACTCAGCCCACAAATCTAAGACTTCCAACCAACTCCAGGCACAACAGTGATAAAAGGTCAACGGCAAGATGCTACCACCCCCAACATGCCAAGACGCACTCCTGTGGCACACCTGGGTCAGAGGGAGGCTGCCTAGAAGACAATCACAACAGAAGCATGATTC
>NW_012134858.1:3106208-3107947 GCF_000956105.1 Propithecus coquereli
ATCTATACTCTGTGCTGAAATGAACAGAAAGCCACGGTATTTGGCAGAGCTGATGACATTCAAAAGCTCCCACACATCTTCCTCCTCACATACGTAACTGTCACAGGCTGTGCAGGCAACACTGCATGTCAGAAGGCAAAAAGAATTTGATTTTTATCTTCCTTAAGTGGGATAAAATGTGAAGAATGAACAAGATAAATAAGGCTGTTTCCCTCGTAGGTCTTGCTTATTTAGATCTCATTTTGAATGCACGAAAACTAATCTCTGCTGTGTTGAGATTTTTTTTCTCACACACGTAATGTGAAATACAGCAGTAAATGGATGATGTTGGTGTTTGGAAGTATGTGCGGTCAATAGAGGCAATAGGCTATAAAGGAAAAAAAAGAAAAAGTAATTTCTTTTCAGAAAGAAGTAACCTATTGTTACTGTATTGGTTATTACTAGGTCAACCCCGAATTGATTTTCATGTAGCCAATAGTTCTTTATTCTTGTATTAATTGTTGGGTAACAATAAGTACTGGCAACTCACCAAAATTAAATTATATACTCAGCCATCTTCTGTGTATAATGATACAAGTGTCTCTCAAAGCAAAGAATATTTGGAAGATATGGATGTATTCCCTGGTCCTTTAAAAACAGTTCTCCCCTTTAAAAGGGCAGAACATATTAAGAAAGGAAAAGAAAAATCTTCTCTTATAATGGCAATTTGAACACATAGAACTATATTTCTTCTTCTTCATTGGACCCCAGTTCTCATTAAGTGGCCACAGTATATAAAATTAGAGGAAAATCCATTGTCAGTGGTGGAAACAAAGAAACAGGGACATTCTCATGTTTGAAACTTTTTTTAGGAACTTCTGTAAGACATCCTACAGAACAGTCTGGATTGAAGAAAGGGTGATATGGCCCATTCCTTCCCACCAACTACCCACAAAGTTAACATGAGAAACCCACACAGAACCCCTCAAAAACCCTACCTGGGAGATGCGCAGGAAGGAAGTGAGGCTGGTCTTGGACAGTTGATTGACTCCAGCAGTTTTCACTGGAAAGGAGCAGAGATCTGGGAAAGCCTGCACAGTCGGCCAGTGTTGGGACCGCACTATCGCTCAAGAGACGTCACATGTAAACCCCCTCCCTGAACCAGCGACATCATTCGTGCAGCCCAGAGCAAAATGGAAATGCAGGACTCCTTGTTCAAAAAGTATTAAGGGTGCTAAGAGGGTGACAGCAGAACATTAAACCAAGCAGGAGGCCCTTCTACACAGGGGTCCCGGAGCAATTGCACAGGTCACACACCCAGGAAACCTGCCCTCCCCCCTTCTCACCTGCTTACCTCAGTGATGCTCAAAATCTCGCTTTCTTAGTCATCCAGCACCAACCAGGTCATCACCCTCATGTTAATCTGGGCATCCTCCTCCTAGGGCCCACCCTACCCTTGAACTGCACTCTCTGGAACACATGACCTGTAGCCAGAGAGCTCCCCCACTGCCCTCTGAAGTTCCTGTCCTCTTCTTCTTTAACCCAGCTGTGCCCCAAAGCCACAGCCTCCCCTGAAGCCTTACCAGGTGGATGCTGAATGCCCTTGGGTCTTCCACTCACCTCTCCCAGCGAGAAGGGAGCGGGAGCCCTCCTTTCCCCACCCCCATTGTCCCCCCTCCCCTAGAGGCCACACCCTGCTGCTGTCCACCTCCCTCCAGCCTATAGTCTCCTGACCTCCTGGTCATAACCTGGAGTCCCTC
>NW_012134858.1:3107997-3114013 GCF_000956105.1 Propithecus coquereli
GCATTGGGCCACCTGAATTTCTAGTTCTCAGCATATATTCTTTACTCACTAATATTTAGGAAAGGAAGGAAAGAAGGGAGGAGGGAAAGTTCATTAGTTCGTAACTCAGAAAGATAGATTGTACAGAAAGCACAAGTTACATGTTTTATATCCTTTATGTAGATAGATATCCCATATTTCTAGGGTAAACAGGGGTCCAAGGTTTTCGGGAAAAGGGATATTATAGAAATATAACCTCTTTGGACAGCAAATGGAATTTTCAACAAATTGGGCAGCTACCTCGTGTGTATTGAAGCCGGGTGTTTTATTAGAAAATTAGACTCAGCCCACAAATCTAAGACCTCCAACCAACTCCAGGCACAACAGTGATAAAAGGTCAACGGCAAGATGCTACCACCCCCAACATGCCAAGACGCACTCCTGTGGCACACCTGGGTCAGAGGGAGGCTGCCTAGAAGACAATCACAACAGAAGCATGATTCCAAAACTTCTGGCCAGGAGAGCTGGATGGAAGGGGGTAAAGTAGTAAATAAACATAATCTGCTGGGGACAAGGAAGTCAAGACACACATGGCTATTCCCTTCAGTATGCCAACTCATTTATCCACAAAGAAAAAATTCAGAGGTTGTTCAGATAGGGGTTGAGGTTCATTCTCTTGCTGGAGAATGACAATTTTAACGCCCATGCATGAAGTGTTAATCTTCATGCATTCCCAACACACACAGATCACCTCACACATGTGAAGGCTGAGAGTAAAAGCATCAGAACAGAATAGGAAGTGGACAGGAGAGACATGTTGAGGCAGACCAGCACGAGTCCTTCAAAACATGCGGTCTTCTCCCCACGGTGCTCAAGCATGCACCTTGCCCGACATGGCCAGGGGATCTCCACATAAACCTTGCTTCAACACCCATTTTCCCCATGGAACTAGACCCTTCCATCCCCACACATCAGAATCCAGAATATCATATAAGGCAATTGAAAAAGCCACACGCTTCATTTCTAGGCTGCTGGGTTCTGTACATGACTAACGACACTGGACCAACATCCTCAAACTCCCTGTGTCTCAGTTTCCTTACACAGTCATGTCTCACTTAGCAACAGGGACACACTCTGAGAAACACATTGTTAGGCAATCTCGTCACTGTGTGACCATCATAGAGTGCACGTACACAAACCTAAAAGGTACAGCCTATTGCTCCCAGGCTACAAACCTGTACAGCATGTTACTGTATGAATACTCAGGCAACTGTAACACAGCAGTAAGTATTTGTGTATCTAAACATAGAGAAGCATAGAAAAGGTGAAGTAAAAAAACCAATATTATAATGTTATGGAACCACCGTGGTATATGGGGTCGTTGTTGAGAAAACATCATTGTGGTGCGTGACTGTATAAGGAATCGGAAACAAACCACATGGGGTTGTCATTTTATCCACTGAGTTGACAAAGGAAAGTAGCAAGCTGGCGGCTAACACACAGTAGGCGTGTATCAATCCCGGTGGCCCCACTCCCTTCTAATATTAGGCTCATTTGTTTAATGTTTTTCCAGCATCTTTACTAGGAATCTATACTCTGTGCTGAAATGAACAGAAAGCCACGGTATTTGGCAGAGCTGATGACATTCAAAAGCTCCCACACATCTTCCTCCTCACATACGTAACTGTCACAGGCTGTGCAGGCAACACTGCATGTCAGAAGGCAAAAAGAATTTGATTTTTATCTTCCTTAAGTGAGATAAAATGTGAAGAATGAACAAGATAAATAAGGCCGTTTCCCTCGTAGGTCTTGCTTATTTAGATCTCATTTTGAATGCATGAAAACTAATCTCTGCTGTGTTGAGATTTTTTTTCTCACACACGTAATGTGAAATACAGCAGTAAATGGATGATGTTGGTGTTTGGAAGTATGTGCGGTCAATAGAGGCAATAGGCTATAAAGGAAAAAAAAGAAAAAGTAATTTCTTTTCAGAAAGAAGTAACCTATTGTTACTGTATTGGTTATTACTAGGTCAACCCCGAATTGATTTTCATGTAGCCAATAGTTCTTTATTCTTGTATTAATTGTTGGGTAACAATAAGTACTGGCAACTTACCAAAATTAAATTATATACTCAGCCATCTTCTGTGTATAATGATACAAGTGTCTCTCAAAGCAAAGAATATTTGGAAGATATGGATGTATTCCCTGGTCCTTTAAAAACAGTTCTCCCCTTTAAAAGGGCAGAACATATTAAGAAAGGAAAAGAAAAATCTTCTCTTATAATGGCAATTTGAACACATAGAACTATATTTCTTCTTCTTCATTGGACCCCAGTTCTCATTAAGTGGCCACAGTATATAAAATTAGAGGAAAATCCATTGTCAGTGGTGGAAACAAAGAAACAGGGACATTCTCATGTTTGAAACTTTTTTTAGGAACTTCTGTAAGACATCCTACAGAACAGTCTGGATTGAAGAAAGGGTGATATGGCCCATTCCTTCCCACCAACTACCCACAAAGTTAACATGAGAAACCCACACAGAACCCCTCAAAAACCCTACCTGGGAGATGCGCAGGAAGGAAGTGAGGCTGGTCTTGGACAGTTGATTGACTCCAGCAGTTTTCACTGGAAAGGAGCAGAGATCTGGGAAAGCCTGCACAGTCGGCCAGTGTTGGGACCGCACTATCGCTCAAGAGACGTCACATGTAAACCCCCTCCCTGAACCAGCGACATCATTCGTGCAGCCCAGAGCAAAATGGAAATGCAGGACTCCTTGTTCAAAAAGTATTAAGGGTGCTAAGAGGGTGACAGCAGAACATTAAACCAAGCAGGAGGCCCTTCTACACAGGGGTCCCGGAGCAATTGCACAGGTCACACACCCAGGAAACCTGCCCTCCCCCCTTCTCACCTGCTTACCTCAGTGATGCTCAAAATCTCGCTTTCTTAGTCATCCAGCACCAACCAGGTCATCACCCTCATGTTAATCTGGGCGTCCTCCTCCTAGGGCCCACCCTACCCTTGAACTGCACTCTCTGGAACACATGACCTGTAGCCAGAGAGCTCCCCCACTGCCCTCTGAAGTTCCTGTCCTCTTCTTCTTTAACCCAGCTGTGCCTCAAAGCCACAGCCTCCCCTGAAGCCTTACCAGGTGGATGCTGAATGCCCTTGGGTCTTCCACTCACCTCTCCCAGCGAGAAGGGAGCGGGAGCCCTCCTTTCCCCACCCCCATTGTCCCCCCTCCCCTAGAGGCCACACCCTGCTGCTGTCCACCTCCCTCCAGCCTATAGTCTCCTGACCTCCTGGTCATAACCTGGAGTCCCTCTGGACTGCTGGAATCACAGTCTATCTTTCCACCACCACTCCTGCCATCCTCTTGCCAAATCTAACACCCAAGTGGATAACTTTGCCCTCACCTGACCCTGCCTGACAGTCCCTTGACCCCCACACCATCCCCCACTCCTCACCCCACCAACCCACAGACATGCCCTAAGAGGAACAGGACCACCACAAGATCTCAATTACAGGTACTGCGATCTCTCACAAGTCCTTCCTGTCTTCCAGTTAGTTTACCTTCGCATCCCAACGAAACAAAGGAACCCCCTTATTTACCCTCCTCAAGACCTCCGATGCACTAATCCCTCCCGTGGCATTGCCCGTCACTCCCCCACTGCCTCCACTTTCTGCTTAGCCTGATTTGGATGCATAGTTCATCATCATGACTCCTCCCTGGCACAGTCCTCACCTCTGTTATTTCTCTCCACTCTGTATGCACATGGGGAAACCATAGCTAATGCCAACTTGAGTCAAAAAACTCAAAAAGTAACCCTGAATGAAAGGCAAAAATAGTGAAACAATGACCACACCTGACTATCTTGGTGATCTTCTTTTTTTTTTTATTTCAAAGCTAAATTGTGAGCATCCTGCAAGATAAAACACACTACTTTAAAGGAACAAAACCCAGATTGAATGATGACTTCTTCCCTAAAATCCTAAAACAATGAATTGATGCTAAATGATTCTTGAGAGTAAAGGTTCTGACAAGGACAACAGAGAGTCTCAGCTTTTCCACGTCTGCTTGTCACATGGATCCTAATTCCTGAAAACAGACACACTCCACACTGCCAGAAGACGAATCAAAATCAGAAAATCAGAACTGAGGAAGTCACGGCATACAAGAAGAATAAAATCAGTAAAACAAGATGTCTAAAGAATTATGCAAAGATGTGGAAACAAGCCAAGTGCCCATCAATACATAGTGGATTAATAAAATGTGGTACATGTATAGCATGGCGTATACTCAGCCATAAAAGCATGGTGAACTAGTACCTCTTGAATTAACCTGGAAGGAACTGGAGCACATTCTTCTAAGTGAAATATCACAAGAGTGGAAAAACAAACACCACATGTACTCACTATTAAATTGGAACTAATTGGTCAACACTTACGTGCACCTATGCGAATAACACTAATCGGAAATCAAGCCCTGTGACCGTACTTGCCGTCACCGCTATTGTGTAGGAAGAGGCCTTTCAGCACAATAATGTCAGAACAATGCCACACAAAGCATCTTCAACAACAATGGCAGTTGTTTGAGTTGAGAATGGCAATTGCCAAGAAACCAAACAGGAAAAAGGAAACACGGAGAATCCTGAGGTCCAGATTGGAGGATACAAGGTGTTGAAACAACCAAAAGGAAGAGCGTGAGGATACCAATTATCTTAGGACAGATTTTTTAAATTCCCATCATTTCATACTCATTTCATATATAGATTAAAACTCATCTCCTGAGGCTACATTTGTCAATCCCCATGTAAGTCAGGAAGACCCCCATCCCAGACCCATTTGGTGTCACTCCCTAAGTGATGTTTGGTCTCATTTTCCCTTAAGTGTGTGTTGGAGAAGTGTCCAGAATGCTTATTCTAACAAAATCTGCCTGGGGGGAAGAGATGCGGCCTTCTAAGACACTATGCCCTTCATGTAGCATTAGCAATACAGACTCTATTTTTTTCTGAATTCTCAGTAAGAATATTGCTGGGGCTAGGGGGATGCTCAACACAGAGCAAGAAGATGTGTCCTGTGGGCATGACTGTCCCTGACTGCGGACAGCACAGCCATGGCAGCAGCTAGATGGAACCCATAAACACCTGTCCCTGCTCTGCCTGAGCACAGGATAATTAATACACTACTCATAGCCTTCCACTTCCCATTTACTTTGCCAATGCTGCTGTTACATACCACTGACTTTCCCAAATTGGATATTAATGATTTACTCTCTGAAATCTAAGGGTGCTTACAAAGCATGGTAGTGTGAGTGGCTTTAAAAAAAAATAGTGAAAAGAGAAAATGCTCCCTTCTCCCCATGTAGGTGTGGACAGGCACAAGATTTATGGAGGGGATCTCTTTTGGCTGTTGACTGTGAAGGCAAAGGCGGGCAGAGGGAGAGGGGCTGGCCGCCCACCTGCTTCAGACATCTCAGTTGCCTGCTGCCAGCGCCAGGATGGATCACAGGGTGAGAGCTCTTCCCACATAGCTGAACTAATAGAACTCATTCATATTCTCTCACAAAAAGCAACAGGTTCCCCTGTCAGAAGCAGAAGAGTACGCTGATCGGATGCCCAGGCCCTGCCCCCAGCTTACCAGGTCCCACCTCCAGCCCTGAGAGTTCTTCACACCCTCGTCCCTACGAGTCTTTGTTGATCCCTGCCACGTTGATCCCTGCCACGGAGACCTGATGGCGAGGGGAAGGCTTACCTCCTCCCGGGAGCTGTCTTGGACATATCCCACATGGCACTTATTATTAATTTTCTCCGTACTGCCACCCCTGCTGTATGGAATCAATCTACTGGTCAACTTAGAGGAGTCAGGATATTGCATGGTAGTGGATTTCAAATGACATATTTTTCAAGCAAAGCCACACTGGTTTACAACAGTAACACTTAGCACATACACAGCAACATAGTTTACAAAGCTTTGTCTGGTAGGTTGTCTTGTTTTATCCTCATATCCTCATGAAACTCTGTAAAGTGGATGGGC
>NW_012134858.1:3116119-3118257 GCF_000956105.1 Propithecus coquereli
TGAAGTCTGTGGCTGTGAATAGATTTGTGCCTTTTATGGTGGCAGGGGACAGAGTGGAGGCTATCATCTCTTATCCAAAGCCACAGATGTGAAACTGAATAATAAAATAATCCATTTTTCAACATAAGTAGAAACTCCCAGAGCTGGCTGAGTAACGCTCGTAATAGTATTAATAGCAGCTAACGGTTGCTGAGAACTTACTGCGTGCCAGGCATGAATCGGTGCACTTAGCACATATCATCGTTAAACTGAGCACATATTATCACTTACCGCAGACCTGTTATCAGCCTTGTGTTACAAATGAGAAAAATAAGATACAAGGAAGATAGGATGCTTACTCAAAGTCACAGAGCTGGAAAATTGCAGAGTGAAAATGCAATCCCAAAGAATCCAACTCCAAAGTCCAAGGTCTTTTTTTTTTTTTTTAATTTCAATAGATTTAGGGGATACAAGCGGTTTTTTTGTTACACGGATGAATCGTTCAGTGGCAAAGTCAGGGCTTTCAGTGTACCCATCAGCAGAATAGTGTACATTGTACCTGATAGGTAATTAATTATGACTCTGACTCTAAGCATAACTAAACATAATTTCTGAGGCTTAAGAGACCCAAATGCTCTATAGCAGCATAATTCTAAAGATCCAGATTGCTACAACCATCTTAATATATTCTAGTATGTACGGAAGGAAATAGAAAATCCTAGTTTAAGATTTAGCATTAGCCACCTGGTTGGCTCCTCTTCTTGAAGATGAAAAGCTGGAGTTCCTTCATCGGTTACCCCTGAGTTTTGAAAATATCAACTATCTGCATGGTTTATTCTCTGATATTCTACCGTTCAGTCTCAGTCAGGGAATTAGGTCCTAAAACCTGGCTCCAGAACTTGGCAATGACCTTCAAGCCATGAAAAGAGAAAAAAAAAAATAAGAAAGTCATTTTCTCCAAGAAAATTCTTCTTTAATGAAAATAGCAACAATTATGTCTAAGGTATAAAACACCAACAGAAATAAAGAAACACCTATCAAGGTCTGCCCAGACAATGCACAGAGTTCAAAGTCCCAAAGAGTCATTTAAGATGTAAACCACAGGACAGTCCTTCTAGCAACAGGTCCAAACACATGAGACTATCTTCTCTGCTTTTTCACTAATTCAACACTTCTGGGGAAATGGTTTTCATCACCTCGGATACTACCTCAAATTCTTCTCTCCTCAATAAACCAATTAATTTGTGCCCAACTGAGGAATGGATTGAAGGACAAGAAGAGAGAAAATAAAATATTCTAAAACCTGTAGAAACAAATAATCCATATCCCTGTTTCTGATACTTTATCGCTTGCCTCACTTTTAGCCTTTTCATAGAGAATGGGTCCCCAGAGCAGAGAGTAAACCTTATCGGACACAGCTAATAAACCCCAGGCAGAAGTTTCGGATCCATTGGCCAGCCTTGGACAAACCAGATGCTCTCCCATTAATTTTCAACTAAGTTGCAGAACTTGTAAGTAATCAATGGAAGCTACTTAGGATCAAATGTGTGCAGACTCGGGCCTAGGTAGCCCTATTGGGCACTGAGCAAGGGAAGTAAACAGAGGACACTGGTCAAGAGAAGGACGACCCAGATCCAACGAGAGGAGCAGATCTGAGAAGCACGTGCCGCCCCTGGGGAGGGGGGAGAGGAGCATGGAAGGGCCGCTCTTCACAGATCTGCGAGAACCCTGCGCTGTTCACGAGATCTGAGTCAAGTGATGCCTGTCCCTTTCAGCTGAAAGAACCTTGACTCTAATCATACCAACATTATTAATAATAATTAACATGTACTGGCCACTTGTTTTGTATCCGGCACTATACTAAACTGTCACATTGATATCTCATCATTCCTCACATTATTCCTATGAGAGCAATACAACTGCTATTTCCATTGTACACTTGAGGAAACTGAGGCTCTGAGAGGTTAAATAGTTCGATTGTCACTGCCAGTTGAGGCAGGAATTAGACACAACTAGGTTTGACTCGGAGCCCACACTCTTAGCTGCCGTGCTGTAATAGCTCGCTCCTTGCCCCCCAAGCTGAGCAGCCTCGGGGATCTGGGAACCACAGAAGAGCAGCCCACCCTTCTAACAGTCTACTGCTTGGTTCCCTCTGCCAG
>NW_012134858.1:3118307-3145491 GCF_000956105.1 Propithecus coquereli
TATTGTTAACCATAGGCACAGTGTTATACTGCAGAACTCTGCAATTTATTCATCTTACATAACTGAAATTTTATGTTCAGTGAACAACTCCCCATTTTCCCCTCCCTCTAGCCCCTGGCAACCATCATTTCACTCTTTGTTTCTCTGAGGTTGAATTTTTTGGGAGACAGAGTCTCGTTCTGTTGCTCCAGCCAGAGTGCAGTGGTATCCTCATAGCTCACTGCAACCTCAAACTCCTGGGCTCAAGCAATCCTCCTGCCTCAGCCACCCGAATAGCTGTGTGCCAGGCACTGTGCTAGGCTCTTCAGATAATCATCCCATTGACACGTCTCTAGGCTTCAGGCCAGGCAGCATTGCCATTTCCATTGTTCAGATAAAGAATCTTGCTTAAGGCCAAATAACCAAAAAATAATTGGGTCAAACATTGGTCTGTGTGACCATCAGTCCGACCCCCAAACTTGGAAAACTTTAATTCCAGTTCAAATCTCTCACTGGTTTTCTTTCCACACTTTCACTAATAACCCTGCCTTGATAGCATTGTTTCCACTTCCCTGGGCAACAGAGACATTTCTGGGCGCACTGGCTGAGCAACTCCAGCGAAGTGGGGGCAGGAGGATGTAGGCATCAGTCTCAGGTCAGATGACAACCGGGAGGGGAGAAATGGCTCTGACTCCCTTGGCTCTGTGTCATTCTAGACGTCCCACTGAGAAACAAAGAGCAGGAAAAGGAGGAGACAGAAGATGAAGAAGGAGAAAACACAGAAAGGCAGGGAGTAGAACGGGCAATAAAATCAAATGACTGTGTTTAGTTGTTTTGGTGAAAGGTATTTAAAGCTACCTCTTTCCCAAAGTTTGGGAAGACTTACAGAACGGACCTGTGTACCATTAAGAAGGCGTATGGAAAGGGGCTGAAACCTGAGTACTTGAGTTTGACCAAGTTCCAGCTCAGCCAGACACTTATTTCTCTGAGCTTCAGTTTTTGCACTTGCCAAACAGGGTGGTCCTAATTCCTGCCTCATGGTGTTCTGGTGAGAATTAAATGAGAAAAAGCCTAAGATGTACTCACCCCAGCAGCTGATTCATAGCAAACTTTCAGTAAATATTAGCTACTCTTGTGTGTGTGTGTGTGTGTGTGTGTGTGTGTGTGTGTGTGTGTGTGTGTTTTAACCAAAGTTAATGCTATAGTTTAGATGTTTGACGCCCTCCAAATCTCCTGTTGAAACTGAACCCCCAGTGTGGCAGTGTTGGGAGATGGGGCCCAGTGGGAGGTGTTTGGATCACGGGGATAGATCCCTTGTGAATAAATTAATGCCCTCCCTAGGTAGTGGGGGGACAGTGGGGGATAAGTGAGTTCTCACTCTGTTTGTTCCCTCGAGAGCTGGTTGTTAAAAAAAAAAAAAAAAAAAGCCTGACATTTCCCCTCTCTCTTTTGCTTCCTCTCTTGCCATGTGATCCCTGTTCCACTTCCCCACCATGAGTGGAAGCAGCCTCAGTCCCTCACCAGAAGCCAGGCAGATGCCAGCACCTGCTTCTTATACGACCTGCAGAATCATGAGCCAAATAATCCTCTTTTCTTTATACATTACCCAGCCTCAGATATATTTCTTTGTTGCAAGAAAAATGGACTAAGACAGTTAATGAAAAATAAACAGGGAATGCACCGATAAAAAAAAAAAAAAGAACAAAGTAAATGGGCTATGTGTACTGATAGGGTTGCTATGACTGAACTTAACACTGGAAATCAAAGTCATGTGAGGGAATAAAGCTTCTGACCTCTTATTTTCACAAAGCAGCAAACACACTAGAAAGGGGGCATGAGAGGAAATTTTCCTCATGCCTGAAAAAAGTTTCTCAGAGGCCACAGTGCTCAATGAAGTCTGTGGCTGTGAATAGATTTGTGCCTTTTATGGTGGCAGGGGACAGAGTGGAGGCTATCATCTCTTATCCAAAGCCACAGATGTGAAACTGAATAATAAAATAATCCATTTTTCAACATAAGTAGAAACTCCCAGAGCTGGCTGAGTAACGCTGGTAATAGTATTAATAGCAGCTAACGGTTGCTGAGAACTTACTGCGTGCCAGGCATGAATTGGTGCACTTAGCACATATCATCGTTAAACTGAGCACATATTATCACTTACCGCAGACCTGTTATCAGCCTTGTGTTACAAATGAGAAAAATAAGATACAAGGAAGATAGGATGCTTACTCAAAGTCACAGAGCTGGAAAATTGCAGAGTGAAAATGCAATCCCAAAGAATCCAACTCCAAAGTCCAAGGTCTTTTTTTTTTTTTTTAATTTCAATAGATTTAGGGGATACAAGCGGTTTTTTTGTTACACGGATGAATCGTTCAGTGGCAAAGTCAGGGCTTTCAGTGTACCCATCAGCAGAATAGTGTACATTGTACCTGATAGGTAATTAATTATGACTCTGACTCTAAGCATAACTAAACATAATTTCTGAGGCTTAAGAGACCCAAATGCTCTATAGCAGCATAATTCTAAAGATCCAGATTGCTACAACCATCTTAATATATTCTAGTATGTACGGAAGGAAATAGAAAATCCTAGTTTAAGATTTAGCATTAGCCACCTGGTTGGCTCCTCTTCTTGAAGATGAAAAGCTGGAGTTCCTTCATCAACTATCTGCATGGTTTATTCTCTGATATTCTACCGTTCAGTCTCAGTCAGGGAATTAGGTCCTAAAACCTGGCTCCAGAACTTGGCAATGACCTTCAAGCCATGAAAAGAGAAAAAAAAAAATAAGAAAGTCATTTTCTCCAAGAAAATTCTTCTTTAATGAAAATAGCAACAATTATGTCTAAGGTATAAAACAGCAATAGAAATAAAGAAACACCTATCAAGGTCTGCCCAGACAATGCACAGAGTTCAAAGTCCCAAAGAGTCATTTAAGGTGTAAACCACAGGACAGTCCTTCTAGCAACAGGTCCAAACACATGAGACTATCTTCTCTGCTTTTTCACTAATTCAACACTTCTGGGGAAATGGTTTTCATCACCTCGGATACTACCTCAAATTCTTCTCTCCTCAATAAACCAATTAATTTGTGCCCAACTGAGGAATGGATTGAAGGACAAGAAGAGAGAAAATAAAATATTCTAAAACCTGTAGAAACAAATAATCCGTATCCCTGTTTCTGATACTTTATCGCTTGCCTCACTTTTAGCCTTTTCATAGAGAATGGGTCCCCAGAGCAGAGAGTAAACCTTATCGGACACAGCTAATAAACCCCAGGCAGAAGTTTCGGATCCATTGGCCAGCCTTGGACAAACCAGATGCTCTCCCATTAATTTTCAACTAAGTTGCAGAACTTGTAAGTAATCAATGGAAGCTACTTAGGATCAAATGTGTGCAGACTCGGGCCTAGGTAGCCCTATTGGGCACTGAGCAAGGGAAGTAAACAGAGGACACTGGTCAAGAGAAGGACGACCCAGATCCAACGAGAGGAGCAGATCTGAGAAGCACGTGCCGCCCCTGGGGAGGGGGGAGAGGAGCATGGAAGGGCCGCTCTTCACAGATCTGCGAGAACCCTGCGCTGTTCACGAGATCTGAGTCAAGTGATGCCTGTCCCTTTCAGCTGAAAGAACCTTGACTCTAATCATACCAACATTATTAATAATAATTAACATGTACTGGCCACTTGTTTTGTATCCGGCACTATACTAAACTGTCACATTGATATCTCATCATTCCTCACATTATTCCTATGAGAGCAATACAACTGCTATTTCCATTGTACACTTGAGGAAACTGAGGCTCTGAGAGGTTAAATAGTTCGATTGTCACTGCCAGTTGAGGCAGGAATTAGACACAACTAGGTTTGACTCGGAGCCCACACTCTTAGCTGCCGTGCTGTAATAGCTCGCTCCTTGCCCCCCAAGCTGAGCAGCCTCGGGGATCTGGGAACCACAGAAGAGCAGCCCACCCTTCTAACAGTCTACTGCTTGGTTCCCTCTGCCAGAGACTCTGTAATGAAATTGGAAGAGTGTAAATGTCTGTGTGGAGGAAGTTGGGTTTAAACCCTGGATCTAAAGTTTATTTTGTTACCTCCCAAACCTCACTTTCTTCATCTATTAAAATGATCACACACACACACACACACACACACACACACACACACACACACACACAATGTCCAATCCTCAGGGCTGCAAACAGATTAAATTAGATGGCCAATATGGCAGGCAGTGCCTAGCACATAGCAGATTTTAATAAATATCAGTTCCCTTTCCTTATTTTCAGGATGGTTAAGAACGTCAGAGAACCACAAAGTATAGCACATAGTGCATAGTATGTGAAAAGTGTACGTTGTGTTCCTTCCCACCCTCCACCCTGTAACTTCTCAGCTGTCTTAGCCGTCAGCTTGTAACACAGACCAGAATGTCTTCTAGGCAGCTTTTATGCAAGGAGCACTGATCTCAACTCAAGGCTATTTTTTTTTTTCTTCTAAAATGTGTGCAATTCTCAGGGAACTGAGAGCACAGTCTGTAAGAAGTAAGAAATGCCAGTCTGCTTTTTCTTAGAGTTGTCACCAGTGAAAAGTGTTACTGTAGGTTAATGAATTTTTCCAAAAGAATGAACTGTCACGGGGGGGAAAGAGGAGTGAGAAGAGAGAAGGGGCTGATTACCTGTGTGACTCGAGCACAGGCTTCATTAACCAACACTGCTCACTGCAGACAGTTGCAAGTAAATCTCAACTGGACAGAGATTCATGTTCATCGGAGGCGGATTCTAGCCACACATCTTTAAAGAGCGAATATCTCTCTGCTCAGGCACCAGATATCAGTAAGTACGCAGCTACAGCATTTCTGTGGGTGGTCTCTAGGTTTCCTCCTTTCTCAGACAGAACAAGAGCTTGGGATCCTATTTAATCCTCTTCTTGCAGAAATGCCACCCACCTTTGCGTAGTAGATGACCATAAGCATAGAAGGGGACAGTGAGAGCCCTAACCGTCACTTCCACGTAGCCTCTGAAAAATCTTATTTTGTCGGGGGAGAGTTTCTGAAACTGGTATATCCTCTGCATGCTTGCAACTCAAGGTGCAGTTCATGCACCAGCAACAACCACGTCACCCGAGAGGTTGTCAGAAACAATGCAGAATCCCACTCCGGCTCTCCCAAATGAAATCTGCTCAGGGGATTGTAAATGTGGATTCCGATTCAGGATGTCTGGAGTGGAACCTGAGATTCTGCATGTCAAACAAGCTCCTGAGTGACGCCAATGCTGTTGGGCCACAGAGCACACTTCGAGTAGCAGGGGTCTATGTAATTGATTAGCAAACGGTCCGCCTAGTCCGAATGATTGGCCTAGCTAGGATCAGCTCTGTCCTAAGCCAACTGCTTCCTCCCAACTGTCACTCATCCGACACCACTGGAGCAGAGCCAGTTAACTGCCCACCAGAAATATATGCACCTCCTTCAACAGTATGCAGTTATTCCTGGGAGGGAATGTCCCACCGGTCATTGCTAAAGCTTCCCACCCCATCTCCAGGTGTGGCCATGTGACCAATACTCATCAATGTGAACAGGAACACTATCGATCACACCCAGGCCAGGATGTTTGGGAAGTGGGGCATCTTCTCCACTCTCTTTCACTACCAGCTGAGGATTCTGAGGTCCTGGGGAAAGGTCGAACAACAAGAGGGAAAGAACATGGGTCCCTGAGTTGATGTGGAAGAAAACCACTCTCTGACCTTTAAGCCTGCATTGAATTGTTACTCATGCAAGAAACAGAGATCTGCAGTTTTATGCAATTGAAACTGAGATTTCTTTGTTCCACGAGCCAGTGTTACACTAACTAATACCAACCATTATAGCCTCTCGCAAATTATAATAGCTACATTTTACTTAGTCACGGCTACTCCCTGCCAGGCACTATGCAAGATGTTTTATGTACATTGTCTCTAATCCCCCACAGCTATCGGGACCCTCATTTTGCCAATGTAGAAACTATAGCTCCAGAGAGATGAAATACCTTGCTCGGGATCCCACCTCTAGTAAGTGCAGAGATGAAATTCAAAGCAGGTGTATAAGAGAAGCTGGGACCGCCAAGAGCTCAGTTCCACGGAGATTTGTCTGCAGAGCAAAATGAGATTTCATCTCAGGCTAGTTATTACTACATCAGACCGCTGTCTTCTTGGACTTTCCCAAATGGCCTTTCTCAGCCTGCCTCTGTCCTTGGTGCTCTCCCTGGCAAGGTAATTACTAATAAAAACCCCGATGGTATGCAGTTCTCTACCCACCCAGCCCCAGGCCTCTCCTGGAGCTGCCTTCTCTCCAGTGTCTCTCTGAATTTTGCAGCACAAAATGGTCGCTGTCAGGATGGTTTACTATTCCTTGTAGGTCAAGGCTGTCGGTTGCTTCAGCAATGCCCTTATTATTGAGCTGTCCTCCTTCACCAGCTGTTTCTGTTTTTGTGAGGGGTTTCCCCCCTTCTCCTCCTCTTTGCACAAGCATCTACATGCAGAGCAATAGGAGCAGGTGTACTAAAGCCCCCCCAGCCAGAGCAAACACTAACATGTGGGGAGGGGGTGGCAAAATCAGCCGCTGTACTCCCATTCACACCCCTGGTCCAGCAAGCCTCCTGCCCGAGTCCCCATCCTGACCTGCTGACCATCCCAGCCCAGCTCATGCACCTGCTTCACCTCCATCTTTACCTCTCTGCCTCTCCCACTTCCTGCATGAGAATTCACCCAGGATGGTGGTCACTCTCACTACACAGCTTCTCTGGTCATCCTTGGCCATGCTGTAGAAGTTACTCCAGGAAGGAGGGGAGGGATGCAGGGTAGTGGAGAGCTAGGGCCAGGATTTGGATTGGGTGCCTAAGATAGCCTAGGGCCAGAAATCACAAGAAAAAAGAGAATCCAAAGTCCCCAATCATGAACATCCCCCACACCTGGTACCATACTCTGCACATATTAGTTGCTCATTAAGTACAAGTTATTATACATAAACAATTGAATTAATTAACAAATGAATGAGCAAGTGTTAGACGCACCTGCAAAATGTCCTAAAGTAGAACTAGGGATTTACTATATCAAAGGGATCAGGGAAAGCTCCGTGGGGTATGAGAGTCTATGGTGGGGTTTGGAAGAATGACTAGGAGCTTCCTATGAGGACAAAGGGCAGAAGAACTCACTTCTTATACATTCCCACATATCTTTGTACCTACAGAGGAGAGCTGAGATTTGTGATCACTCTACCTTAGGTGAACTTGCCAATAATGAGTGTCTTGTTCTTTTCCTGATGTGTTTATTTGTCTCTAATTAGATCCTCGTAGGCCTCTGATTACCATGCCAAAGCAGCGGATGAAAAGAGTCTGGAAAACATTGGTGACTGATTTGAGAGAAGCCCCCAGGCAAGACTCCCTATAATAGTAGCAAACACTGGGAGCTGGCAGGGCCAGCACTATGCTTGCACATGACAGGCAATATCTTATTTAATCCACAACAACTCTTAGAGGGAAACTGAGGCACAGAGGCTGGGTGGCTTATTTCTGGCCACAGGGCCTGGAAGGAGTAGTGCCAGAATTGAAACTCAAGCAGTCTGATGACAGGACCAGGATGCCTGGACACCTTCGTGTGAGGACAACAAGCAAGAACCTTCCATCTCTCACCACCACAGGCTGAGGATCCAGAGAGAATCATCTTCTCCAGGAACCATCTGCTCCAGGTTGTGCAGTGAGGCTGAAATCCAGCCCATCTACCAGGGTCCCCTGTGCCTGGGCCTGGAGGAAGAGATGTGTTTGCCTTCCCACCAGGCTTGGCTCCCTGAGCCATGGGTCCGGGCTTGTGTCTAGAATTGATGCCCAAGGGAGGTACTTTTCCCTAATTTGCTCAAAGGCACTGTATAGTATAGCCTTCGGGCTTTTTAGCTCCCATGGTACACTGAAGTGGGTAATTTGGAAGAGTTGTCAGTGAGGCTGAGACTCAAATCCCTGCTATGCAACATACAGCCTTAACGTGCTGTATGACCCGAAGCAAATCGTTTAACTTCTCTGCATCTCAAAAGTCCTCATTTATAAGTTTAGGATACCATTACCTGTCTCGGCAGGAAATTTTGAAACTTGAGCTAAAAATGAAGCTGCAAGTGTAACACAATTGGCCTAGGAGCTTAACAAATTATTAATTCCCAGGAAATAAATCTGGGAGACAGAAAAAGTCCGGGAGAAAACTACAGCATTTCCTGGAGCAGAATGATTCGCTGAGTGGGGAGATTTCACTACTATTGATACATTTGGGAATGTGGTCAGGTCTCAGGTCCTTCATCACAGGAGGGACATGGAGACTTCCTGCCCTAGGCATCAGCAACCTGCCTAGCAGTGCGAGAGGGGGTGTCCTTCTCCTGCCATAGCTGAAAGCCCTGCTAATTCTCAAAGACTAAGGAAGTACCAGAGAGGATTCTAGAAGGGGGCTTGACCACATGGCCTTGGACCAGTAGTAGAGAGAGTTTTACACTCAAGACCTGCTAGTCTGGGTTCTTGTTCCAGCTCTGACACTGATCCTGTGTGTCACAGGGGTAGTTTATTTCACTTCTCTGAGTCTCAGTTAAGTGCTGGACAAGTTGGGGATATTGCCACCTACAGTAGGGTTATTGTCTAATGTTATAACATTTAATTTTCACAGAGAATAGTGCCGAGTGTTTGTAAAAAATGCAATGATAGTTTTTGAAGATCTTGTTATTCACACATCCCTTATTTGCCTTGCAGTCTGATTTTAAGAATCAAACGCAACCATTTACACGTGAATGCTTTGCAAATTGCAAAGCACTTGGCCAATGTAAAAGATGATTTTCTCATCAGTGACACTTGACCCCTCTGTGCCTCAGTTTCCTCATCTGTAAAGGAGGGAGCATACTGCCTGTCTTTGCCTCCCTGTCTCACAGGGTTGGTAAAGAATTAAATGAAGTGAGAAATGGGAAAGCTGGTTGGGAGCTGATTCACTCTGCAATAGGCATTATCTTTGGTTCCGTTAACAGGATACAAACCAGCAGGGAGCATCTTTCAGGAAAAAAAAAAATACAAGTTCAAGAACTAGAAAGCTCATTCCCGTGTCCCACCCGGGCTCCCTGCAAAGAGTCCTGGGGCCATTTTTACCAGACTGTGGGACCTTAACCCTGTCAGACAATATACCCACATTTTTCAGGTCTCTAAAAATGAGAAAGCCCTCCATGCTTCCCCGGAGCACCCGGAGCTCACAACAGAGATAACGAATCAGAAGCACCTGCTGGGGACCCCGTCACACCCCATCCCCAGCTCCAACCCTTCCTGGGGCTGTCACCAGCATCCTCACTGACCTGTAAAGGGACACTTCAGATGCCTGGTGGGGAAGAAGGTGCTGGGGGAGGGGCTCGGGAAACAAAGCTCCCGGTTTAATTAACGGCTTGTCTCTGCACAACAGAGGGAGCTGGGAGGAGGGAAAGGCCAGCAAGCAGGCAGGCTGGACAGGGCTGGACACACGCAGACCTGCCGCCGATGTTCGCTGCTGTCCAGGGTCCCCCAGCTGGGGGTCGGGATAGGCTTGCCTCCCTCTGATTGATCACCAGGCTTGTGAATAGGTCAAGCCCCCTTGGACACATGTCTCCATGTGGCTCAGTAGAAGTGGCATTTCAGGGGAGAAATGTCAGAGAGAAACATCTTGAAATAAAGATGCTCCCACAGCTATTTAAGCCTCTGAGCCTTGAGGCTCCAAAGGCCACCCAGAGGCCCTCCTGCTGAGGTGTGGTGCTCACAGCTGCGTGATGCTGTGGCTACGAATGTTCTGGACCTTTCCACATCCCAGGAGGCCTCCACCCAGCCCCACACAGCTCCCTGGCCCTTCTCCACGCTCCTAGCTCTTAGGGGCCCAGGCCACGCCTGGTTGCTCTCAACTTGGATGTGGAAATAGAGACATGTCTAGAACACAGAGGAGGAACCTGAACCAAGCTGGAGAGCAGGGAAGCCTCTCTGCCAAGACAGCCTCCCACGCTGGGTGGGAGAGGATGAGTAGGAATGTGCCAAGGGAAGGCCTGGGGGGCCTTCCCAGTAACGGGGTGTCCTGAGCGAATTCACAGAGGTGTGAGCTGGTAGAGTGAGCAGATGGCTTCCCAGGAGTTAAGGTTGTTGAGAATGAGGAGAGGATGATGCCACAAGGCCAGAGAGGGCAGCACACTGGGTGTCTTAAAGTCTGGGTGTCCTAGAGCCTGGGCACGGCCTGAGGGCAGGGGGGAGTTGCTACAGGAGCTGGAGCAGGTAGCAGTGGGCTCGGAGGTGCACTTAGAGCACTCATTCTCACAGCCATAGAGTGACTGTACTAAAGGGAGCAAGACTGGAAAAAAAAAAAAAAAAGAGAGAGCCCCACAGGAGGCAGAAAGTGTCCAGATATACAGTGATGGTGGCCTGAGTTAGATCAGAGCCATGCGGATTCGAGAGATTCTCCAGGTAGAACCCCAAGGACTTAGATCTTGCTTAAATAAGGAATTTGATGTCTGAAAGAGATGTATGTGCGGGGACAGGCATGCTATTGGCTCCAAAGAGCACAAGGATAGTGAGTGGCCCCACCAGCCAAAACAAGAGCACAGGCATCTCCGGAGAGTAACACTGGGAGGCGTGTTGAATTTGAGGGGCCTGGAAGACTTGCATTTGGAGATGTAGAGTTGGCAGCTGGCTCATCAACCTGTAACTCCTTCCTGCCGCCACACTGTAGGGACCATGTCTGGCTTGTTCACAGTGCACATAGTAGGTGCACAATAAATGTCCAATGAATGACCATTTTAAGATACAAGGAAAATCACACAAGATATACAAGCATGGAAGAGGAGAAGTATATTAATACTCAATAAGACAGAAATGTAGGAGAGGATATAAAACTTTACCTTATTTAACTCTTACAGCAATCTGGAAAATGTTCTTGTTTCCATTTTGCTGCAGAAGCTAAAGACATAAAGGAGCAAAATAAATTATCCTTTCCCATAGCTCCTTAGTGGCAGCCCTACACTTCAAATCCTGTTTTAGGCTGAGAAGTTACGGTTGAGAGCTCCAGCTGCAAGTCCAATGAACCCTACTCAAATCCTGGCCACTGCCCAGCAGCTGAGTGGCTTTACAGAAGTTACTTAACAACTCTGATGTAGGTGCCTCACCTACAAAATGCAAAAATACATAGTGCCTATCTCCTGGAGTGGTTTGAGGATTGAATGAGATATTGCAGGTGAGTGTATAGTATGGCTCCTGGCAGACAGTAAGTGCTCAATAAATGTCAACTCACCCTGCTGCAAAGCCTCTCTCCCTACCTCTGCATTGCACAGTCAGAGGCAGTGGCAGAGGCAGCAGAAGGCCAGCTTGTGTTCCTGCCTTGTTTTTCTTTTAAGAAAAAGGTCATTCTGGTCAGGCGCGGTGGCTCACGCCTGTAATCTTAGCACTCTGGGAGGCTGAGGCGGGCAGATTGTTTGAGCTGAGGAGTTCGAGACCAGCCTGAGCAACAGCGAGACCCGCCTCTACTAAAAATTAGAAAGAAATTAATCGGCCAACTAAAAATATATAGAAAAAAATTAGCCCAGCATGATGGCACATGCCTGTAGTCCCAGCTACTCGGGAGGCTGAGGCAGAAGGATCACTTGAGCCCAGGAGTTTGAGGTTGCTGTGAGCTAGGCTGATGCCATAGCACTCACTCTAGCCCGGGCAACACAGTGAGACTCTGTCTCAAAAAAAAAAAAAAAGAAAGAAAGAAAAAGGTCATTTCATCCGCTGTCCGGTAATCAGCCTCAGAGTTAGAGGCCGCCCAATGGTATGTTGTCTTTTTTCTTGAGAAATGTATCAAACACAGTGATAAGGGAGAAGCCAGACCTCCTCCGCAGTGTCCCTGTGCATAAATTCAGTCTTCTCAGCCTTTGGAAATATACTGGCTCTTGTATCATACACATATTCCGGAACAGAAATCAAAAGCCTGTTTTCAATATTTCATTACACACACACACGCACACACACACACATGCACACATCCCTTTTACCTTTGACACAAGCTCATTTTAGCCTTGAAACCTTAGACCAATGTTTTCAAAGTGTGGTCACAGGATCAGAAGCAGCCACTGAGAGTTTGTTAGAAATGTGAATTCTCAAAAAAGAATGAGATCGTGTCATTTGCAGCAGCATGGATGGAACTGCAAGTCATTATGTTGAATGAAATAAGCACAGAAAAATATTGCGTGTTCTCACTCCTATGTGGGAGCTAACAAAGTTGATCTGATGAAGGTAGAGGGTAGAATGACAGATACCAGGGGCTGGAAGGAGGCAGGGAGATAAATACAGGGAGGTGAACAGGTGCAAACACACACCACAGCAGAGTGGAGTGACTATAGTTAACGACAGCATATTGTATATTTCAAAGCAGCTAGAAGAGACGACTTAAATTGTTCCCAACACATAGAGATGGTAAATATTCAAAGTGATGGAGACCTCAGAAACCCCGACTGGATCATTATACATTCTATGCATGTAACAAAATATCACATGTACCCCATAAATATGTAAAATATGATGTACCAATAAAAAAAGAAATAAAAACTCTGAATTCTCAAGCCCTACCCTAGACCTATTGAATAAGAAGTTCTGGGAGTTGGGTCCAGATTATGGTTAACAAGCCCTTCAGGTGACTGATGCTCACTCAAGTTTGGGACTTACCACCTTAAGTCAAGAAAAAGACGAGCCCCAGCTTGTGCTCACTGGAGCAAAGGTCGGGAGAGACCAGTGGGGTCATTCTCACCCCACCCCAACAGTTGCATCAAAGATCCCATCTTCCCTGACCCATTTTCCTTCCACCTCCCAGATCCTGTGCTACCTCGGAGAGCTCTTGACCACCAAGGGCATCTGCAATCTTGAAGGTGGGTTCAAGCAACAGGCTGCCTAGTCCCAGCCTGTTACTAAGACTTCTCCAGCCCCAAACCTAAAGCTGGAAAAAGATCTCGCAAAACCAATCTCCCATTGTCTTAGTTTCCAAATCATCCCATCCTTCAGATGCCTGCAAAAACTGTTAATTCCTATGTATGTGTTTTTAATCCCAACAAACACCTTATAGCAGCAATCACAACTGCAAATGTCAACAGAGATTGGGCTGCCAACCTGAACAGGTGAAGTGTCCTAGTTTGGAGAATAGCTGGGAGTGGTGAGGCCTGTGGGGGGAAAAAGAGAACGTGACAATTTAAAAGAAGCAACTGACTGCCATCCCCACCGAGGCCTTGCAGGGTGTGGGCATAGCATGGCCAGACCTTCTAATACTTCAGGCGAAGCTAGAAATGCAAACACTTGTGTGTGGTCCCCTCCTATGTAAATGTGAGCTCAGCTGTTTTTCAAACACTGTATGGGACACACAGCTGTGGACCAGACTTGGCTACAGGCTGACTGTGACCTCTGCTTTACAGAAATACAGATCGCCTCTTTTAAAAAGGGCAGCTCGGAGATTTTTCTGACTACAATTAACTTTGTTGCTGATTGCCTTCTAATTCTGGATGATGCTTTATATTAAACGAGACTTCAAATCTCCAAGACCAATGAACGCTCTAGGTGGCTCAGGTGAACCTGCACTGACCACTTGCAGTTCCCTTCCTTGAAACCTGTCACCCCTCCAAATTAGAAGGGAAACATTAAATAGGGGAAGTGGGGACATCGGCTGCTCTTTTTGCACTTGTCCCTGGATTAGACTGTCTCCTCCAAGGACCCTCCTCGAGTAAACAGTGACATCCTCTGGCTAAAAATCAGATCCTGTATCATATTCACTGTAGAAAAGAAACAGGTGAGCAAGACAGCTCTGACCCAGGCTGGGAATTCTCAGTTGCCAACAGACAACTAAAAGAAATGAATTCGGAGCCAAGAGAAAGCAGATCTTGGCAGAACACAGATGTTACTAAGAATAAGAAAGAAATGTGATTCCTAGTGCACGCTGAGCTACTCTGGGTTTCAGAATTACAGAGGTCTCCTCGCTGTGCTCGGAATCAGCTATCAGACGCCAGAGCCGGAGGACCTATGGCGCTACACCATCTAATACAGCAGCCCGGCCACATGTGGCTATGAGCTCTCACAGTATGTCTGGTCTGAACTGCACGTGCTGTACGTGTAAGCAACACACTGATTTTGAAGACTTATAATGAAAAGAGAATATAAACTATCTCATTGATAATTTCTTTTATGACAATGAAATAATAACATTTTGGATTATGTTGGGTTAAATATATACTATAAAATTAATTTCATTTTTTTTCCTTTTTATTTCTCTGTTATAACTACTACTAGAAAATGTTACATCATTAATATATATGTGGCTGGCATTCTATTTCGGTGGGCAGCACAGTTCTATCTCACCCAGCCCCCATCATTCTCAGCCCCGCTGGGGACCAGAATCTCCTGAGGAGCTTGTTAAATATACAGATGTGGGCCCCACCCTCACGGGCCGGATTCTCCCTCGGTTTCCTGTCTCTGTCGTTTCCACATCTAAGCTGTCCTTGATCCGACTGAGTGTTATTGATCTGTAGTTCTCCTTAAACACCTCTTTCATCTTGCACTTCCCCTCTCGCAAATATATGATGCCTTTATTCACTTAACAGTCGTTAGCACCTACCACGCGCTCCAGGCACTGGAGACACAGGATGAGGAAGACAGACAATTTCCTTCTCTCTCAGAGCTTATATTTGGGGTGGAGTGGGAGATATCAATCAAACCAGTCAATCAAGAAAAAGATTAGCAGAGAACCAGAACAGAGCGATATGAGAAAGAGAGACTGATTGCCTGGCCACTTCTGGCGAGGTGGCTTTGGAAGGTCCCTCTGGGACAGTTCGACTGTCGGAGCCATGCCAGCCATGAGGTCATGAGAAGGAGCATCGCAGACAGAGGAAGCGACCGATACAGAGACCCACAGCAGCAAAGTGGTTGGTGCATTTGAACAACAAAAAGGCGACCTGGAGGCTAAAGTTAGGCAAGTTACTTCCCCAGGGTGGGGGTGGGGGAGGTGTGCTAGAGAAGAGAAGGGGATGGGGTTCACTGAGGAAGTACTTATTAAGGAAGGAAGTGTTGTGGTCTGAGTGTTTGTGTCCCCCAAATTCAAATGTTGAAAGCCTCACCAACAAGGTGACAATATTAGAAGGTGGCACATTTAGGAGGTAATTAGGTCATGAGGGTGGGGCCCTCATAAATGAGATTAGTGTCCTTATAAAAGGGACCCCAGAGAGCTCTCTCAGCCTCTTCCTGCCACATCAAGATGCCACGAGAAGCTGGCAATCTGCAACATTGAAAAGGGCCTTCACCGCGATCGACCATGCTGACACCCTGATCTCAGACTTCCAGCCTCCAGAACTGTGAGACACAAATCTCTCGTAAGCCACCTAGTCCATGGTATTTTGTTGTAGCAGTCCAAATTTTTAGAAGGAGGTACATTCATACTTTTAAAAAATAGGGGGTCCTATGTACATATACATGCAGGATTATGTATGGAACATATTTGGAAGTACATACAAGAAACTGGAAACAGTGAGGAAATATCATCTTTTCCCTGTGTCCCGTATGTGGGTATTACTTTTTCACAATATAAAACATATTTTACAATGTAAAAACTAAGCTGACAAAGATTTTTAGGGCAATGAAAACACTTTGTATGACACTGTGATGTGGGATACGAGTCATTATGCATTTGTCCAAACAACACCCAGAGTGAGCCCCGACGTAAACCATGACTGGGTAACAGCGACGTGCCAATGCAGGGTCAGCAATTGTAACAAACGTGGCACCCTGGTGAGGGATGTTGATAACAGGGAAGACCCAGCGTGTTTGGGGGCAGCAGGTATGTAGGAAATCTCTGTACTTCCCTCTCAATTTTGCTGTGAGTCTAAAACGGTTCTTATAAAATAAAGTCTTAAAAACGAGGAACTTCCCCCCAATAAAAAAAACGAAGTTGATAGATGATATATCTATGAGGGCCTCTGTGCTTACTGTCTTCTCCGGCTGGAACACTCTACTCCCAGATTGTCCATGATTCATGCCTTCATATCCATCAGTTTTTACTTAAATGTTAGCTCATCAAAGAGGCCTTTCTTGAGCGTTCTATACAGGAGAGCACTCCTGTCACTAGCTCTGGCTTTATTTTCTTCATCACACTTCAAACTCTATGATTGCCTCTTGTGCGTATGTGTGTATGTTTCATAAACAGGAAATTTACCTGTTCTGCTCACCAATGTGTCCGGCCTCTTGTTTATAATACCTGGGACACAGCAAGTCCTTGGGAGGTATTTGTCGAATGGACAAAGAAAACATTACTTGGCTGTTGCGTGGAGGGAAAAAATTGCCAATAGGGCCAGAGTGGAGGAAAGGAGGCCGTTAAAATAGTCCAGGTGAGAAGCAATGGTCTGGAGTATGGGCACTCTCCCTCTAGAGAGGGACAGTTCAAGATGCATTTGGCAGGGAGATAAGGGAACTTGGCCGTGGCAAGGGGTGTATCAAGGATGACTCTCAGGATGTCTGAACCACCCTCTGTTCATTCGCTAAGCTGGAGAATGCCGGGAGAGGCCAGTTCTAAAGAGGAAAGTCTCGCATTTGATTTTGAAAGAGTTGACCTTGAGATACTTTTAAGAAAGGCAAAGGGAAATATTTAGAAGGCTGCTGGATTCTGGAGTATTTACAGATGAAATGACACGATGCCGCGGATCTGCTTTAAAATACACCAGTCAGGAGAAGGAGGAGGAAGAGGAGCAGGGAGATAGAAGAAACAAAAATGGCACAAAGTCGAGTGTTGTTGAAACTGGATACTAAGATTGGTGGTTCACTGAAGTATTCTCTCTATTTTGATATGTGTTTAAAATTTTCCAGAAAGAAAAAATGTCTTAAAGGATACGGTTGTATATATAAGCCTGGAGCTAAGAGGAAAGGCTCAGACTGGAGATATAAACTTGGAAGACAAATATTTAAAATGGTCATTAAAGCCATGGACATGGATGAAATCTCCTAGGCAGAAAGGATAGAGTAAGTATCAAAGGAAGCATCAGACCTCATCCTGCAGAAATCCGTCAGTTAGTGGATGAGCAGAGGCAAATGCGTCTGCAGAAGGACCCAGATGGATTGGGCAGAGAGAAGGAAAACTAGTGCAATGAGTACAACTTCACTGATACGTTCCAATCAATGCCACGGGAGGAGGAAGCTCTTTCTGTTAGCTTACAGAACAACCAGACAGGTTCACTTTCTCTGACTACCTGAAGGAATACCAACTGGAAGGGGGCTGGCTGATTTCTGTGGTCCCCAGGTAGGACAACATGGGTTAGTGCAGAAGTCTTGGGTAGGCAGGTTCCCGCTCGCTGGGAAAAGGACTTTTCAGCAAAAAGGGGTGCCCAGGGAGGCTCTCATTTGTTAGGAAATGTTCTTAGTGTCGGGCACTGTATAAGGCACCAGAGAGACATAGAATTCCTCTGGGAAGACGGGGAGTTTGTAAACAGAGAATGAGAATGAATTGGGATGAACAGAATGATGAGTGTGAGCACAGGGTTGAGGGCGTGGGCACGTTTTCCACCCCACCCCCACCCCAAAATCAGATTCTTCCCATGTCATCATTGTTCTCGAAAGTCTTTTCTCCTCTGCTGCAGTTTAGCCTATTTCCCTTGGTTTCTCCCTTTCAGCACCCCTGGTGCATGAGACCAGAAAGCGTTCAGTGGGTGGAGAATGAGCAAAGCATCAGTGCCACACTCGGTTGGCCAGCCCCTCCCCCAACACTGTCCCCTACCCCCCGCCCCTCACAGGGCTGGAGACATGACATGTAGAAGTCGAACCATAGGGTGTGAATCTCGGCTCCCCCTCTTACTAGCTGAGAAACCTAATCTAGCCAGTCATCTTACACATCTTACACCTCCCTGTGCCTCTAGCTTCACCAGCAGTCGAATAACAGTCCCCGTGAAGGAGTCTCTTCATAAATGCAGGTACGGCTTCCTTTAGTGGGAAAAGTAGTGAGAGCAGCGCCCGGGAAACAGCAAGCCCTGAGCCAGTGCCGGCTGCTGCTACGCACTGCTCATCCAGAACACGTGCCTCCCTCCCCATTTCAAGTCCAGCTCCATCCTCTGTGACCTTGCTTGTGGATTTTGTCTAAAACCTAAAGTGCCCTTCCCACAGCTGACTCGGCCCTTCGGCAAGACATCCGGGCAACTCTCAAATGCCAGCTCCCCATCGCCTCAGCCCGACCCCATAGTGTGATCACGCAATGTGAGTGTTTAGGTCGTTCTTCCCTAGACCAGAAATCCCCAAGGGCAGGAATGGGGTCTCACCCTCTCCTTGCAACTTCTACCTAATGTTGGTCAGGCACAGAGGAGACGCCTGGCAAAGGTTTCTTGGGGACATGGACACTGGACTTGGAATCACACAGACTGGCATTTGAGTTCAGGCTCTATTATAAATTTCCAAAGGCAGCTTACTCTATGCTTTGGACCTCTGTTTATGGTCTGAAAAATGCTTGCAATGCCCGCCTTATAATGTTGCTGTGATGATTTAAGCAGCCAAAGGAACATAAGATAGGGTTACTATTATGTCTGTGTCCCCTTCATCTTTCAGTTGCTCCGTAAAATCCTTCAGCATGCGGTTGGCCCTCCCTCGCTAGCCCGCAAGCCCTCCTCTCCTCATTATCCTGTTTTCAGCTTCTTCTGCTAAGAGTCCAGCCCTTCACCTGGCTGCAAAGGCACTGAGACCTGGAATTTTCCTTCTGTCTCTTTTAATAAATGCAGGTGCAGCTTCCTTTAATGGGCTGTCAGTGGGCAGTAAGAATCTGGACTTCACAATTAAATGAAACAAATGCTTGGCCATCTCTGCTAACAGATGTGAATCGGGAAATCCTTACGTCCTGAGCAACTGAGATTTTATTTAGAGTCTGTACATTAAAAGCACAGCCCACTGCTTTTGAAATATAGCATCATTCCTGTGCTCTTAGCATTACTTTTTTCTGAAACTTGTGAGATCACACAGAGGGGTAGAATGGCAGAGGGTAAAAGACGATGAAGGCTGCTCTTTAGGAAAATAATTAACACGCACATGTTTGCCACTGCAGACGGAGGCTCTTTCCTGCTGAACCTCATTGTCCAGGCCCCTGAAATACCTGGGCCCTCTTCCTCTCATTGCCTTCAACAGGTCGGCCTGCACGGCCCTTTGCTGAGCCCGTGAGAGGTGGAATCCTACAGAATTCAGGCTTGGGGTGGGCAAAGTCCCACATGCTGTCTCAGCCATCTGCACAGCCACAGGGCCAATGTGAGGTCGGGGGAAGCCCAAACAAAATACCAAGCCAAGATCCCAGAAGGCCACCCTGTGTTGCATGTCCATACACACCCACCCTTGCTAAGGTTTGTCTTAATCCAGACCAGAACTCGTTGTTGGAGGCCCCACTTATCCCATAAACAAAATGCAGGTTCTGGGCTCCCTTGACTGGGACATCTTTCAAATGCCCTGTAGGAGGCTGGTTACTTTTTTCTGGTTATGCTAGCTCAGGAGAAGCTGGCACTAGCTGTAGTTTATGTTGTTACTTTCCAGGCTAAGAAATAGAACATTGGACACAGGAGGTGGACCCTGCTTTCTGGAGGATGATCGTTCATATTAACTTATTTATTTAACCAGTGTTTACTGAGCACTTGCTACGTGCTGGCTGGGAGGAGAGGCAGTTGACTACATCAGAATAGATGAGGTTTCTGGGCTGGCTAACTGAGACACAGGAGGATAAATAAATAATAAGAAAGTGACAGCGTACAGTGGTCCATGATGAGCCCTGCCCTGACCCAGGGAGCCAGAGCTAAGGGAGCTGAAGTCTGCAGTGGGCTCTGCAAGACTGAGAGCAGGCCGGACTGCCTCCTCCTCCCACCCCCACCAGCTGGGACACTGAGTGGGCCCCTGGCTCTTTTGAATTGGAGGTTCTTCATCCACACAGTGGAGGTGATAATCCCTCTCTCAAGGGGGTGGTGTGAGAATGAACGTAGGAAAAATATCTAAGAGTCCTGGCACCTAGGAGGCATTCAGTAAACACTACCTTCCTTCCCCTTGAGCTAGCAGATCATAGCACTGGAGAAACAGTGCACTCTGGAAGCAAAAAAAACTGGATTTCAGTTCTCCAGTTTGTGCTTACTTGCTGTGGGAGTTTGGGAAAGTCACTTACCATCTCCGAGCCTCTTCCCTTCCTCTCTTAAATGGAGATAATGCCTGCTTCTCTGGGCTGGTAAGGGACACGGAGTTGCTGCATGTGAAGCCCTGGTAAGCCCTGAGCAGTCACCCCATCCAAACCCTTTGGTCCATTAGATATCCCACCCTAAAAGGGCAGGGAGAACTTCCAGGTTTGCTCACCCACATATCTGGTCCTTGGCCCTAGGGCACCCAATGCACAGAAAGCAATGAAAAATTTTTGTTGAAGGAATGAATCTCTTAATTTTCCAATGAGGAAACAAAGACCCAGGGATGTTAAGTAATTTGTCCTTTCAAGGGTAATTTTGCCTAAAGTCAAAAAGTGGGTTGGTGACCAAAAGAGGGATCTTTCCAGTGCACCATGGAAGAAGAGAGGGCAAGGGGCAGAGTGCAGCCCCAGAGCCCCAGGACAGAGGTGTGACTGCACCTTTCCCCGATGCCTGCGCTGGAAAAATTGCAGAGCTGAGAACATTTTTACAGTTCGGTCAGGGAAAAGCACTTCCGGATTTGCGACTAAACAGGAGGAGAACCGGGAATGCTGTGATTCTCCAGCTCCTCCGAGCTCTCCTGCAAGATTCAGAGCAACCTGCTAAACTACGGCAGCTGAATTTTCACCTCCACATCATGTTCTGATAAATGCAAGATGGGAGCAGCTCTGAACTTGTTTAGATGAACTGAAAGGATGATAAAGCAGAACCTCGGGATATTATGGCCTTTCTGAGCTTCATTACGTGTGACAACTATCTCATCTTCTACATGCTGGGAAAACTATGGAAATCATCCTTTTTATCACTGAGTCAGTGACAGTAACACTTAGGAGACACTGTCACACTTTGGGATAGAAAATCTATCTCCAAGTAGCCGAGACAGGATGTGCCAAGACACATTAAGAGCCAGTCAGAACCACTTTGTAAAGCAGTCTCCAGGCCTTGGCCATGGGTACCAGGGGCCCGTTAACCAATCTGTGTTACTCTAGGCCTCCGGTCAGCCAATTCTTCCTGATACACCACCTTCTGGGTTTGATTCGTTTTAGATCCCAGCTCCTTTTACTAAACACGTGATCTTGAGTAAATTATATAATCCCTCTGGGCTCCATTTTCTCACCTCTAAAGGGAAGCAAGACAAGAACCCACCCCATTCGGTTGCTCTGAGCAGCAAATTCAATAATGCCTGCAGAATATTCAGGAAAGTGCTCAGTACATGGGAGGCTCTCCAGAAATGGTCACTGAGGCTGCAGTTGTTGGCATTTTAATGTGCATCTGCCGGTGGATCAGATGGGGAAATTTAACTTTAAAACACAAATTAGATGATGTCTTTAAGTTTATTACTTGAGTTTAAAAAAATTGTTGGTAGATGTACAAGAATTTGATTGAGAAACTGGGTTGTGAACTACTTGCCAATTTGGATCAAGGCCTCATGGCCTTATAGAACTGAAAGCAGCAGACAGATGGCCATGGCTGTATTGCTGGATCCTTCTGCAATCTGGTTGCTGTAATCTAGGTACACTGTTAATTTCTTTTTTTTTTTTTTAGCCCAAATCCCTTTTTTTGGAAAGTTCTTGATGCCCTTCCCTGCATCTCTATAGTGGTTTGCAAATTTTAAAAGCAGGACATCTATCCCTTGTTCCACCATGTTAAATTCAGTCCCTCACTCCAGCCTGCCCTGATTCTGTAAGTATTTGATTCTACCATTCAAAAGAGTCACTATTTCTCCTTCTCATAAACCTTCCTCCTTTATCTTTATCCAGCCCATCGGTAATGCTGATGATCAGGAAAGCCAATGTGTTGCATAGAGTAGTGAAGGGGAACAGTAGGATTTGTAGACCACCAGCCATACCCAGCCCTTTAGCAGTAAGCAGTGGAGTTTAAGTTCTTAAAATCGTGTCCTGGGTCAGACTGCCTAGCAACACTACTCTCCGTGTGAGCTCAGACAAACTACTTGGCGTCTCTGAGCCTTAATTCCTCCGACTGTAAAATGGAAGGAACGATTATAAGATCAACTTCATAGGATCTGTTGGGGCCATTAACTGAGCTATTATACATGTTCCTGACATACAATAGTGCTCAGTAAACATTAGATTTTATTCTCATCTCATATCATCTTCATGAAAAGCCTGCATATAGATGTTATTATTCTTTCCATGTACGAATAAAGAAATTGTCACTCGGGGCATTTGGGCAACTTGCTAGATAGCAAAGCACCTGGAAACCTCTCCCAGGCCCAAAGCCCCATCAGTGCCGCTGCACTAGGCTGCCATCTAGAAGGGAGCTCCGTGCATATTTTCTGGTGAGTATGTGTTCTTCTCTCATGTATGGTTCCAGCCATTGCAATTCAGCCTCTTCTCTCCTATGATACTTAGGAGAAGAAAGCAAGTGTCAGGCGACAGGCAGTGGGAATGATGGCCCTCTGTTAATTTCCCTAGAAGCAGAAGCGCGTCTGACAGGGATGAGTCGTTAGTGTGTGATCCTATCTCAGGACCTGAGTGTGGGTTTGTTTTGTCCACATTCATAGCAGGTCACAGCAGACAGCAAAATATACTTGGCTTTAGATAGGAATAACCTTAGGAAGATGATTTCTACAAAACACACATGCACACATATGTGCACGTAAACACACATGTCCGGCTGAGATGAAAACTAAAAATAGACGTTCTGTGCAGGGTCCACTAGGCGAGATCCTACCCAGCATAAGTTCCATGCCTCCAAGCACCTGCTCAGTCCAAACTTAAAAGACAAGCATTACTCTATTATCCTGGCCTCTAGGCATGAGGGGAGTAAAGCATGATCCTATCAAGGGTTTGGTAGAGAGCAGGAAGGGAGCCAAAGCACTACAGAGGCCCTTACATGGGGTTTTTGAAGCTTAAAACAAATAGTGCTTCTGTATGCAAAGCAGCCCCAGACAGCACGGTGGATGGCAGCTGCATATATTCCAGCCCTGTCTAATGTCTTCCTGCTCTTCCTTATTGGAGGATTTGAGCCATCTCAGAACTGGGCTTCTGTCTGAGGAGTGAGGCCTGGAAACCTCCCTTCCCACCCCAGGACCAGGTGTCTGGTCAGCCAGGGACAGCTCTGCGTATGAGTTTGGCAACTTCCTGAAAGCCAAAGAAGAGGGAGAAGCTGATTGGTCCAGAGTTTGAGCTTAGACCAGGGGTTGCCAAGCTCGCTGCACATGAGAATCAGCTGGGGAAGCTTTTAAACATGTCCCAGCCACATTTCAGGTCAGGTAAACTAAAATCTGCCAGGAGAAACACGGGCACCAGTTTTGAAGCTCCCCAGGTAATCCCAATGTGCAGACAAGCTTGGGAACCACTGGTTCAGACATGTGGTTCTTACCTGGGGGAGATTTTGCCCCCCGAGACATTTGGCAATGTCAGGAGACAGTGTTGGTTGTCACAGCTGGGGGACGGTGCTCCTGACATCTAGCGGGAAGAGGCCAGGGATGCTGCTCAATAATCCCCACTGCAGAGAACTGTCTGGCCTAGAATGCCAACAGTGACCAGGTTAGGAAACCTGATGTAGACCTTTGCTACTCAAAGTGCATTCATGGGCCGGCAGCATCAGCTGGTTAGACACGCAGACCCTCAGGCTCCATTCCAGACCTATTGGATCAAAATCTGCATTTTTACAAGATCCCCTGGGGATTCGTATGCACATTACATTTTATTAACAGAAGCACAATTTAGGTTATTTTCGGGCTGTTTTGGATAATAGGAGGTCCCTTCGGTTTAAACTGCTAGGCTGGATTTTTCATACATGGCCATCATTTCTTTCACACCTGAAATTCTCCCCACAATTCCTCAAGTTTGTGTATAGAAACAGCCTCAGGCTTTAGAATCAGAAAAATCAGGTTTGGATCTCAGTTTGGGATAGTATCATTTTAAATTTGAACCTTGCAGGATCTCAGTTGCCCAATCTGCAAATGGGGAAACGATGTAAAGATGAGATAAACTGTGCAAAATTAGAGACAGTGCCTGAGCAGTGTGAGCTGGAATCTGAGCTTCACCAACTCATTCGTTTTTTACCTTGAGCAATGTATTTTTCTCTTTGAACCTCAATTTCCTCATTTATTAAAAAAAATGCATAATCACACCTGATCAAGATTATCCAGGTGATGGATTTTAAGGTGCTAACATGGAGTAGTGCTCACGTGCAGTGATTTGCTTGCTTCCGGAACACGGCAGGAGCTCCACAAATCGGATCATCTTTCATTCCAGTTGCACAGGAAAGCACCACAAATCCCTTCTCTGTGTCAATCTGGTGGGGCATATGTTCGCAGTCATAGACTCCCCTTCATCCATGCTGGGGCCAACACATAAGGAGGATGTTGTCATCTGCTGTTTTGTCTTGTCGCCTCTGTTGAGGCTGCATCTCAAGGGTGGGCAGTGTGCTTGGCTTCCCTGCAATCCCGCTGCAATTCCATTGGCAGTTGGGCAATGTGCACAGAAAGTCCTCAGCAAATGTTTCCTGCTAGTGATGTAGGGTTCAAAGCCTCACAACTGGTAAGAGGGGGAACTGGGACTCAGACCTGGTTCCTCCCATCCCGAAACCCAGGCTGGCTTCATGTCACCCACGACCTCTCCATGGCAGGTGTTCTGGCCCCCAACCCCACCGCCCACTCCCCCCCCCCCGACAGAATGCAGCAGCTGGTGGGGTTTTCTTTAGAGACATGAGTGTTCATTTTTTCTCCCCAATTGGATTGTAAATGCCTCAAAGCAGAGGCCGTGCCTTTTCCTCGTTCTGTGTTCCTCCGGGGCCCTTGATACATGGCTGAGCACACAGCAGAAGCTCAATAAATCTCTGTTACCCAACTGATTGATTAGTGAGTCAGTTGACTGATTAGGTCATGGTTGACTGAAGTAAATGCAGCATAAGCATAAGACATACAGGTTGCCATGACATAACCTCCGACTCTGTCTTCAGAAAACTCCTGCAACTTCCTAAAGGTTTTAATACATTCGGGATAGACCTATGTACCCAGCCCTCACCAAGAACTCCCAGAAGACAAATGAGACACTCAATAAAGTGAGGGTCACAAGGAGGGGAAAGGGAAGCATTGAAGTCCCACACCCACGGGGCTTCCCGGGTTCTGCTGCCGTGTGGACAAAGCCCGACAAGGCACTTTGGAACAACAGGCAGGCTGAACCCGGAGAAGGCAGAAGTGAGAGGAGGAGCAGTTGGGGAGAGTGGGGGCCAGAAGGCACAACTCGGGAGGAAGAGACGGCCCAGGCTCTACACCTGGCTTGAGGGGCTGCAGAGAAGATAATTAACACGGACAAGAGCATAAGAGCCCCACCAGATGAGCCAGAGCAAGTTTCAACTGTTATAGCCAGCCAGCAATGCTGCTGGGTCCAAGTGACTTGGCTTGAACCCAGGAACCATGGGACGGGATCGGGAGGAGGCTCTGTTTCCAATGACAAAGCTTAGATTGGAGCCCTTGGACTTGAGCACAGAGATTTTCAATTCTACATTTTGCTATGAGCACCTGCTACATGCTAATTGTGGCGAAGCAGCCATGCAAAGAAACATAAGCCAGCATTGACGTTACTCAGGTCACAGGAAGACACCCTGAATGACCAGTTTCTCATAGGAGACAGTGAGCCAGTCTGTCTCCACCAGCCTCTGCCTCCGCCAGGCTGGGCCTGGGGCCAGAGGTTTAGGGGAGAGATGTTCAACCACTCCATGGAATAAGGATCTTCTGGCTTTCCATGGTGCTGGATCTGCCCAAATTCCTCACCTCTCCTGGTGGGGAAGGACAGCTGTGACTTCTCCAGGGCAGAGCTGAAAACACCTAGACCTCAGGCTGCGGGGAAAAATCAGCCGGAGAACCAAGTGAGGAGCCAAAGAAGGCTAAGGAGAGAAAAGAGAACAAAGCGAAAACCCAAACCCAAGCCCACAAAGCAGGGAAGGGCTCTGGGGCCTGAGAAATGGGCAAGAAATAAGGGTCGAGAATTAGAGAAGGGCCTATTTGGAAGACTTTCTCCAAAGAGAGAATTTTGTTTTTCTGAGCTGGTGTTCATGTGCCACCCACAGAAAAAAGCCATTCGTGGGACCCAAACAAGAAAAATAGCCCAGATCTGTCTCTACAAGGCCTGGAGATATCATTTCTTTCTTCTGGGGGGTAAAAATCTGAGATTCCTATTTCTCACCCTTTTGAGAGCTGAGATTTAGATCAGTCTGGGTCTTTTTTTGTTTTTGTTTTTGCAGATTGCCTTGAAGGTAACACAGAGAGGGAGAGACCCTGTTGCAGAGCCGGGAGGAAATGGCCTGGGTCTCAGATTATCACTTCCGGGAAGGAAAAGAGAGGTCTGCATTAAAGGGATAAGAGTATGCACTGGTATTTTTTAATTACTGGTGAGAAAAAACAAAAGCTATACGATGTTTGAATTTACACACACACACACTCACACACACACACTCACACCTGTTCCCCCAAATGAAGTTTGCTTGTAGTGAAGCTAAATAGAGTAGCAGCCCTTCTTTAATAATGTAAGGAAAGATCCCTCCTCTGTCACTGTTAAAACCTTAAAAATAAAAAATTTCACGAAGACTGATAGGAATGAAGTGAGTCCTTTAATTATAAGGGAGGAAGGGAATGAATTTTGACCACTTATCACTGGGAGCACCTTTTGACCAGATGCTCTATGTAATTTAGCTCATTTAACCCTCAAAAGAGCCCAATGAGATAGCGTTATTATCTCTCACTTAACTGATAAGAAAATCGAGATTCACAGAGGTGCAATAACATTCTCAAGATCTCACAAGTGGTAAGTCAGCAATTTCATCACACACTTGCAAGTTGACAATTTGATACTGACTTCTGCCCACTCCCCCACCAACCAAACACACCATTGCCCTAACACCAAGCTGTCCCGGGGGAATAGTGCATCTCCCTTAAAGGCGGAAGGGTTGCAAATCAATCCACCAGTGACCAATTAACATCCTCCCTTTTATAACCAGCCTCTGAGTCCTAGAAGGGATGAGAAAACGCAGTGTCTTCCCAGAGCACATTGATATTCATC
>NW_012134858.1:3149046-3151561 GCF_000956105.1 Propithecus coquereli
CCTGAAACTACAGGAGACTACACAGGAAGACGTTGCAGAGGAGAACTGGAAGGAGAAAAGTACCCAAGAGGCTTGGAGACCAGGGACAAGGGTAGGTGGAACAGATAACTTTCCCCTCCCTTGCATCTCCGACTGTTGGTGGGCTCCTGAGTGGTTGGAGAGACCTGCCGACACCAGCCCAGAGAGGGCTGCCACCAATGAGCGGTGGCCTCTTGCGGACAGGGCACCAGGCTCCCAGCTCCCTTGGGGCACCTCCCTGCATGCAGACCTGAGCCTATCGGCAGATGCTATATTGCTCCATTCTCTACTTCCCCTTCCCTACCCGTGGGTGCCCAGAGAGACAATTTAGCCATCACACAGAGTCATCTCCAAGGAACAGGACCTTTCCTTTTGGGGCCCTACAGCAGACTGAGGCGTACTCAGACTGTGAGCTCCCTACCCGCCAGCCGTCCCAGGTGCTGCTTGCCTGGTGACTCCAGGAGAGTGGGGTAAATCCCAGAGGTGGAGTGAAATTGATCCAGATTGGGCACCCTGTAGGTGATTCAAGACCAGCACTCCTCCCCCTGGCAGGGTCAGGAATTGATCTCCAGGGTCCAGGGGACAGGCCTGCAGACCAGACCCCGTACACCCAGGTCACGATCGCACTGCCCCGGGGCACAGAAGGGAGATCTGTGAAAGAGCCTACTGAGGAGTGTGTGCCTTCAGGGGCAGATCAGCGTGCCTGGCCGGCAGCCCTCCTCCTAAAAGAGGGCTATGCACTCAGCTCAGGCTGCAACCTGGGGAGGGAACTTCCTGGCCCACATCACAGCCAGGAGAGATCCATTGGTCTGAGGTCCTGCCTGCTGGCAGAGGCCTGGGAGAAGCCACGGAGTGGGGGAGGGTGGAGGGGAGCAAGATCTGCTCCAGAGTGCAGGTCTCGGACAGCCCCACCCCCCCAAGCCCAGACTTTTCAGCTGAGTGGAGCCATTTCAGCCCCTCCCGGCAGCTTTGCACAGAAGCAAAGAACTGAATTTTGACCTGCTAACCGCATTTGTGGAGCCTGAGGGCAGGCTTACCCAACTCAGCCCCACCCAGACTCACTCCTGGACCTACCCCTACCGAGGTGGAGAATAAGGACACACCTGGAAGTCCCAGGGCCCCATCCACCACCCTAGGCAAAAGAGGGCCTCTCCAGAGGAACAAGAGCTGGTTATAGGACCCAAAAACAGCATTGCAGCTCACTCGTCCCAGCAAGTGCCACCTGCTGACAGGGAGGTCATTCTGCACACCCTTTTACTGTATCTACTGATTCAACATAAAGGGTAGGGTCGAATCTCACCCACGAACACCACCTACTGGCTCAGAGACTAAACAGGGCGTGTCATTATCCAAACTAAAATCTAAAGGCAAGAAGGAACAACTGATCCAGATGGGAAGGAACCAGCAAAAGAACTCTGGAAGTATGAAGAATCAAATGGAAAGCACACCCCCAAAGAGGAACAACAGCTCTCTAGCAATTGACATTAACCAAACTCAGAACACTAAAATGACAGAAGAATTTCAAACATGGATTGTAACAAAACTCAATGATATGCAAGAAAAAATGGATAACCAATACAAAGAAACCACAAAAAAAATCCAGGACTTGGAAGAAAAATTCACTAAAGAAATTCAAATATTAAAGAAAAATCAAACCAATCTCCTGGAAATGAAGGACTTATTCAGGGAACTACAAAACACAGTGGAAAGCCTTAAGAACAGGGTAGATCAAACAGAAGAATCTCAGAGATTGAAGACGACTCTTTCCAATTAAATAAGTCAATCACAGAGATCGAGTAGAAAATTAAGAGAAAAGAAATAAACCTAGAAGAAATGTGGGGTTATGTGAAAAGACCAAACCTGAGGGTGATAGGGATTCCAGAAGGTGAAGGAGAAAACATGTAAGGGCTGGATAAGCTATTTGAAGAATTAATAGAGGAGAATTTCCCAGGCCTTGCTAAAAATCTATATATACAGGTACAAGAAGCTCAATGGACCCCAGGGAGATTCAATGCAAATAGGAAGGCATTACGTCATGCAGTCATCAGATTGATCAAAATAGCCACTAAAGAGGCCCTTCTACGAGCTGCAAGGTGAAAGAAACAATTAAAATACAAAGGAAAGCCCATCAGAATAACTCCAGATTTCTCAACTGAAACCCTACAAGCAAGAAGAGACTGCGGCCCCATTCTCACTCTTCTGAAACAGAATAATGCCCAGCCTAGAATCTTGTACCCTGCAAAACTAGGTTTCATATATGAAGGAGAAATAAAGACATTCTCAGATAAGCAAAGACTGAGGGAATTCGCCAAGACAAGACCAGCTCTCCAAGAAGTACTCAAAACAGAATTACACAAGGATCAACACAATAAACACTCTCAAACATAAAACTACTCAAAAGTTAAAGATCAAAGGCTAGATTCCACAATGGCTCAAGAGAGAAAACAAAGCAACAAAATGCAACCCAACAGAATGAATAGTAATTCACCCCACTTAT
>NW_012134858.1:3151611-3157628 GCF_000956105.1 Propithecus coquereli
CTGGGCCACATTCTTTACCCCAGTGCTCTCCCCTGCCTGGGTATTTGCCTTATATACTATTCCCTCGGAACCTCACTCCAGCCGGTGGGGCCAGTTAGAAATCAACCATCCAAGAGGTAATTCTTAGAAAATCCCCTCCAAATGGATACAAGTTTCTCAAAAACCAAAAAGAAATCAATCTCATTATCACTGTCAATTAAAATTAATTTCGACTGCAGATAAAATTAAAAAAAGAAAAAAAGCATGACTTAAACAATCCTCTCAATTAAAAGTTTTGGTAAAGCACTCTGACACAGATGAGGAACCCAGTCCTTCTCTATCTTTCTGTTCTGTCACCCTCAGAGTGTGGCTTCCATTCACAAAGTCACCTCATGGTCCAAATGGCTGCTGAAGTACCTGCCATCACCTCATAATGCCAGGTAACAGGAAGGAGGGAGCAGAAAAGAACAAACTGGCTATTCCTCCTATAAGGAGCCTTTCTAAATTTTCTTTCCGACAACTTTAGGTTCACATTGTGGCCAGAAATATTCACATGCTCACACCTAGCTGCAAGGGAGCCTGGAAAATGTCTACACTGAGCATGTTGTCACCCTGACTCATACCAGGACTCTTTTCCTAAAGGAAAAGATAAAATAGTGGGTAGCAAATCACTGTCTCTGACACAATCACCACCACCCATCTATACCACCATCATCACATCTTTACTCGGTTGAGCCCACAATAACCCTATAAAGGGTACCATTTTCCCCATTTTATAGGTCAGGAAATAGGTGTTCACAGAGACTAAAAAACTTATACAAGGCCACAGAATTTAGATGTGAACATGGAAGATAGATTTATTACTCATAATATTTGTCCTGACGTCAAACTCCATAAAGTACTCACTTGATGTAAATGTCTAATATGATATAGGTTAATTAAGAAGAATCTCCCTTTTTAATTCAAAGGCAACTGTTTACCCAAATATCACATCACTAATCTCTCTGTCTCCAAAGCCCCAGATTCTAACTATTGCCCTGCACTTTTACCCTCCCATGATAATTTCATGCACTGAGCAGTGGTAGAGAAATTACAGAATCAGGGAACCCTCAAGTCAGCCAAGAAGAAGCCGCCTGACATGCTTGAGCAAGAGCCGACAACAACACCCTCGGAAATTTCAACCTAGAAGAAGAAGCGTTATCCCCATGTTACTGAGGAGGTTACCAGGAAGGCTAACTCAGTGGTCACGTGTGCACAAACACACGCACACCCCTAAACCCTCCTTTGCTCAATCAAGTGGCAAGTATCATTCTACTGAACAAATACCCAGTTTTGCCCTTCTTTTTTTCCCTCTACTTATAGCTAAAGATTCATTTCCCTCCTTAGCTTATTCCTCTTGTGTCCTAAAACCTCTATAGTTATTTTGCTTAGGAGTTCTTTTTCATGACTATTTTAAGAGAAAGGCTGACCTGATGATAACCTCACTCCCAGTCTGCACATCCTCAGGCCTAATTGGATCCCAAGTTCCCAAATGGGGTAAGAAGATCAGTAGCCAAGAAAAATACAGTTTCCCAGCTGCTACAGAGAGAGTTGAACATTCCTATTAGACGCATAAGCAAAATGTCAAGCCACGGAGAGCCTTAGCCACTAGCACACTGATATTAGATGACTCAGCCAGGAAGACCTGAAAGCTGCTGAGTACAGTTCCCTTAAATGCTCTGCTTTCAGATTATGTTAATACATTATGTCAATACCAACAGCAAACATACCAGAAGATGCCATTGGTAGGACTGGACCTGAAAAATCATTTCCACCATTTACTGGGCACCTCTCTAGGCCTACCACCAGTTAGTACTGGGCACACAGGAGCAAGAAAGCCTGGGACCCTGTCCTTAAGTAAGTCACAGCCACATGGGTGAGCCAGATCCATGAATTAACAACTCCAGACCACAGACCTAGAGAGCCACCTTCTGATGAGTTCAGTGCTTTCAAACCTCAGAAGAGGATCATCAACTCTTTCTCTAGGGCAATCACAGGGAACTTCCTGGAGGAAACAGCACTGGAAGATGGGCCTTGAATCCTGATGTCATCCAGAGGTGCTGAGTCTCCCATGAAGAACCCCAGCCCTCACTCTTGAGGCTTTAAGGGCTTTGTTCCAGGGCCAGAAGCAGCCCCATCTCCACATGCATTAGTAATTACTGTTGACTTTTACTGAATATTTCTTGGGGATACTGAGAAAATGTTAAACCCCATGAAAGGGAAAGTACAATTTTATAAATCCCTATGAGATATTTCTTTGCTTTGCTCAAGTTTTTCTCCAGTTCCTAGCTACCTCACCTCTCCCTTCTTCCCCACACACCTCTCCAATCTCATCCATGTCCAAGTCATCAGCTCCCAAACACAGTCTGAACGTTCAACTCAGCAAAATTGAGAGTCCAACAAGATGATGGAATAGGAGGTTCCATCTCTCATCCCCTCACAGAAACACCAATTTTGGCAACCATCCAAAGACAAGCCAAAACTGTGGGAGCCCTGGGTCTAGCTGAGAGATTCCAGCACCTAAACAGAGAAAAAAAGAAAATCCTGGGAGGAGCAAAGATGGTGGACGAGAAAAGCCGCCAGTCAGAGTGTCTCTGCAAAAAAGACAGATTTTAGAAGAAAGGGAAAAAAAAAAAAAACTAGCAGAAAAACATAGATCGGGTGAGGGTCAGAAGGAAGAGTGCCTGAAACTACAGGAGACTACACAGGAAGACGTTGCAGAGGAGAACTGGAAGGAGAAAAGTACCCAAGAGGCTTGGAGACCAGGGACAAGGGTAGGTGGAACAGATAACTTTCCCCTCCCTTGCATCTCCGACTGTTGGTGGGCTCCTGAGTGGTTGGAGAGACCTGCCGACACCAGCCCAGAGAGGGCTGCCACCAATGAGCGGTGGCCTCTTGCGGACAGGGCACCAGGCTCCCAGCTCCCTTGGGGCACCTCCCTGCATGCAGACCTGAGCCTATCGGCAGATGCTATATTGCTCCATTCTCTACTTCCCCTTCCCTACCCGTGGGTGCCCAGAGAGACAATTTAGCCATCACACAGAGTCATCTCCAAGGAACAGGACCTTTCCTTTTGGGGCCCTACAGCAGACTGAGGCGTACTCAGACTGTGAGCTCCCTACCCGCCAGCCGTCCCAGGTGCTGCTTGCCTGGTGACTCCAGGAGAGTGGGGTAAATCCCAGAGGTGGAGTGAAATTGATCCAGATTGGGCACCCTGTAGGTGATTCAAGACCAGCACTCCTCCCCCTGGCAGGGTCAGGAATTGATCTCCAGGGTCCAGGGGACAGGCCTGCAGACCAGACCCCGTACACCCAGGTCACGATCGCACTGCCCCGGGGCACAGAAGGGAGATCTGTGAAAGAGCCTACTGAGGAGTGTGTGCCTTCAGGGGCAGATCAGCGTGCCTGGCCGGCAGCCCTCCTCCTAAAAGAGGGCTATGCACTCAGCTCAGGCTGCAACCTGGGGAGGGAACTTCCTGGCCCACATCACAGCCAGGAGAGATCCATTGGTCTGAGGTCCTGCCTGCTGGCAGAGGCCTGGGAGAAGCCACGGAGTGGGGGAGGGTGGAGGGGAGCAAGATCTGCTCCAGAGTGCAGGTCTCGGACAGCCCCACCCCCCCAAGCCCAGACTTTTCAGCTGAGTGGAGCCATTTCAGCCCCTCCCGGCAGCTTTGCACAGAAGCAAAGAACTGAATTTTGACCTGCTAACCGCATTTGTGGAGCCTGAGGGCAGGCTTACCCAACTCAGCCCCACCCAGACTCACTCCTGGACCTACCCCTACCGAGGTGGAGAATAAGGACACACCTGGAAGTCCCAGGGCCCCATCCACCACCCTAGGCAAAAGAGGGCCTCTCCAGAGGAACAAGAGCTGGTTATAGGACCCAAAAACAGCATTGCAGCTCACTCGTCCCAGCAAGTGCCACCTGCTGACAGGGAGGTCATTCTGCACACCCTTTTACTGTATCTACTGATTCAACATAAAGGGTAGGGTCGAATCTCACCCACGAACACCACCTACTGGCTCAGAGACTAAACAGGGCGTGTCATTATCCAAACTAAAATCTAAAGGCAAGAAGGAACAACTGATCCAGATGGGAAGGAACCAGCAAAAGAACTCTGGAAGTATGAAGAATCAAATGGAAAGCACACCCCCAAAGAGGAACAACAGCTCTCTAGCAATTGACATTAACCAAACTCAGAACACTAAAATGACAGAAGAATTTCAAACATGGATTGTAACAAAACTCAATGATATGCAAGAAAAAATGGATAACCAATACAAAGAAACCACAAAAAAAATCCAGGACTTGGAAGAAAAATTCACTAAAGAAATTCAAATATTAAAGAAAAATCAAACCAATCTCCTGGAAATGAAGGACTTATTCAGGGAACTACAAAACACAGTGGAAAGCCTTAAGAACAGGGTAGATCAAACAGAAGAATCTCAGAGATTGAAGACGACTCTTTCCAATTAAATAAGTCAATCACAGAGATCGAGTAGAAAATTAAGAGAAAAGAAATAAACCTAGAAGAAATGTGGGGTTATGTGAAAAGACCAAACCTGAGGGTGATAGGGATTCCAGAAGGTGAAGGAGAAAACATGTAAGGGCTGGATAAGCTATTTGAAGAATTAATAGAGGAGAATTTCCCAGGCCTTGCTAAAAATCTATATATACAGGTACAAGAAGCTCAATGGACCCCAGGGAGATTCAATGCAAATAGGAAGGCATTACGTCATGCAGTCATCAGATTGATCAAAATAGCCACTAAAGAGGCCCTTCTACGAGCTGCAAGGTGAAAGAAACAATTGAAATACAAAGGAAAGCCCATCAGAATAACTCCAGATTTCTCAACTGAAACCCTACAAGCAAGAAGAGACTGCGGCCCCATTCTCACTCTTCTGAAACAGAATAATGCCCAGCCTAGAATCTTGTACCCTGCAAAACTAGGTTTCATATATGAAGGAGAAATAAAGACATTCTCAGATAAGCAAAGACTGAGGGAATTCGCCAAGACAAGACCAGCTCTCCAAGAAGTACTCAAAACAGAATTACACAAGGATCAACACAATAAACACTCTCAAACATAAAACTACTCAAAAGTTAAAGATCAAAGGCTAGATTCCACAATGGCTCAAGAGAGAAAACAAAGCAACAAAATGCAACCCAACAGAATGAATAGTAATTCACCCCACTTATCGGTTCTCTCAATAAATGTGAATGGTTTGAACTCCCCTCTCCAGAGACATACGCTGGCTGAATGGATAAAAAAAAACAACCCAAGCATCTGCTGTCTCCAGGAAACGCATCTAACTGCAAGGATGCATTTAGACTCAAGGTAAAGGGGTGGAAATCAATATTTCAAGCAAATGGAAGCCCAAAGAAGGCTGGTGTGGCAGTTTTGATCTCAGATAACTTAGTTTTTAAATCAACAAAAGTAATGAAAGACACAGAGGGTCACTATATAATGGTGAAGGGTACAGTTCAACAAGAAGACATAACAATTCTAAATATGTATACAGCCAACTTAGGTGCACCCAGATTCATAAAGCAAACTTATTTGATCTAAACAAATTGATAGACAGCAACACCATTATAGTCGGAGACTTCAACACCTCACTGACAGCACAGGACAGATCCTCCAAACAGAAAATTAACAAAGAAATAATGGACTTAAACACAACTCTAGAGCAAATGTGCCTGACTGACATTTACAGGACATTCTGCCCAAAAACCACTGAATATATGTTCTTCTTATCAGCTCATGGGACGGTCTCTAAGGTTGACCATATTCTAGGACACAAAGCATGTCTCAAAAAATTTAAAAAAATAGAAATCATATCATGCATCTTCTCAGATCACAGTGGAATAAAAAATAGAAATCAACCCTAACAGAAACTCTTACCTCTACACAAATTCATGGAAATTAAACAACTTTCTGCTGAATGATTCCTTCATAAATGAGGAAGTAAAGATGGAAATCAAAAGATTCTTTGAACT
>NW_012134858.1:3161163-3190190 GCF_000956105.1 Propithecus coquereli
TCTCAGACTTGCGGGGGGAGGGGGGGCAAGGGCAACATATGTAACCTAAACATCTGTACACCCATAATATGCTGAAATAATAATAATAAAAAAAATCCTGGAATAGATGCATTGAAGAGTATAAAAAGAGACAGGCCCGCTCAGCCTGCAATTTCTCCCATGAGGGAAAGTGAGAATGAAGGGGGTGTCTGGATTCTTCAGTCTTGCAGGACACTGCTCAGGAGGCCCTCTTCTGTCTTGCTTCACCCAGAACACTGAGGGGATGAGCACAAATAAATCATCTGGGGACAGCTAGGAACAGGGAAAAGGCGTGAGAGCTCACAGCAACTGGCGTACAGTTCCCAGCAGCCAGCCATGGGTCCTGCTAACCAGCTCGCTGACTGCACCAAGAGTCTTGCCCACAAACCCTGCAGGACAAATTGCATGCAGAATCCCCCAACCAGCCAATGCGCACCCCCACAACCTGATGTGCTCCCACCATGGATGGCGCTCTACACAACCCTGTGCATGGAATGCATGAGCTCCCACAGACGGCACGTGGAGCTCCACAGCAGGTGGGGATTGTAGAAGCCAGCTTGACTCTGCTGCTTTGGGAGATGGTGCACAACAGTGAACACTTCAGGGCACTGCCCTAAGGAAATAAGCAGGAGGCTCTCAGCACCTGTCCTGGATCAGATTCTAAGACTTCCTCTCTGAGAAGAAACAAGAGTAGTGGTGTGGACATAACCTTAGAAAAGGTCTCCACTCTCATTTTCATAACACCATTATCCATAATAGACAAGATGAGGAATCAACCTAAGTGTCCATTAACAGATGAATGGATAAAGAAATGTGGTATATACACGGTACATATACAAAATGGAGTACTATTCAGCCTTTAAAAAGAAGGAAAACCTGTCATTTGTAACAATACGGATGAACCTGAAGGACATTATGCTATAATATATATAATATGTGTCATATATATAGAGAAAGAGAGAGAATAAATTTGAAACTTACCTTAAAAGAAGTATAATAAGACCTTTACTTAAGATAGAAGACAAAAAATTCTAGTGAACAACAACTACCATTAGGTAAAAATGGTTATCTTCCCAGCAGGCAGATTAAAGAGAGACATGTCATAGGTTTAGGAAAGGCAAACTTTCTCTAAGCTTTGAAATAAGGAAAAAATATGCATTCCATGGGTATGCTCCTTAAAGAAGAACTGTTTTTATGGTTAAAGAGAAACAGGTTGCTAAAAGTCATATCTTAGTAAATTATAAAATATCCCCTTTTCTCCTCCTGTTCTCCTTCCATACTGTATTGAATCCTAGATTCCAACACAACTTTCTTATTTTTTCTAGCTCTATATCCGCCTTAAAGGGGTTTTTTTTTCTATTTGAAAAGCAAAAAGCACACGCCAACTTAAATTGGCACTTCTCTCCCAGTTATATTTATTTGACAGAAGTGACAAGCTTCAGTTGCCCCCAGGTTCACACCTAACTCACAGACTGAAGTGTCGTTATGGGATCTTCCCACCATAAAACACTATGTTGGGGTTAGTAGATGTCACTACAAAAAAAATGGAAAAATTAAAGATTATTATTTCTCAATCCTTGTTAGCATGAAAACATAATTATGTATTTTACGTTTTTCAGAGGCGAGGGTCATGCCTGTCAGAACACCTATTAGCTTGCAATCTTGTTGTCACCATCAGTCAAAAGGAAAGCATCAATTTATTTGAATGGCCTTTGTCAATGTTGGTCTGAGAATATGCTGCATGAAATAATAATGATTAGCATTAAATTAGTGATGATGATAATAGTTACTGCTCATTGAGTGCTTTCTATTCTAAGTGCAAGCACTTTGCAAATAGTATGTTATTTAATTCTCACAATAATCCTGCATATGATCCCCATTTTATTAATGAGCAGCTGAAGTTGTTAGAGGTTAAGTAACTTGCCAAATTCAAGCTAGTTCCAAGACAAAATTCAAACCCATGTGTATCTCGCTCCAAGCAGATTGTGGAAGAACAGAATGAGTGATATCCTCAGTAGAAATTTTACCACCATGAAGAAGAGCTACAATATATGGCATTGGAGACCATGCCACTGATGCCATGACAATAAAGCTTTGTTCTGCACAAGTGACTCAACAGGTGGCAAGAGCAGGACAGCGGGGTTGTCACAACATGGCCCTTCCTATAACAACTTCCCCTCCACCACCCACCCAGTTCACATGGACACAGCCAAGGCTCTTGCCTTTATTTTGTCTAAGGTGATCCAGACTCCCTGTGTGATGGTTAATTTATGCATCAACTTGATTGGGACTCAGGATGTCCAGACATTTGGTTAACCATTATTTCTGAAGGTGTCTGTGAGAGTGTTTCTGGAAAAGATTAGCATTTGAATTGGTAGACTGAGTAAAGTAGATGCCCCTCCCTAGTGTGAGGGAGGCTTATCTAATCAATCAAAGACCTGAATGGGACACAAAGACAGAGGAAGGAAGAATTCTCTCTCTCTGCCCGACTGCTGGAGCCAGGATATTGGTTTTTCCTACCCCTGGCCTGGACCTTACACCATCAGGGCTCCTGGTCCTCGGGCCTTCAGACTCAGACTGAAGCTACACCACCAACTTTCCTGGGTCTCCAGCTTGCAAACAGTAGATCATGGGACTTCTTGGCCTCCTTAATCACACCTATTGGTTCTGTTTCTCTGCAGAATCCTGAGTAATACACCCTAGTTTAAGATTGTTGGCCTATGAGTGACCCAAGATAAACAAATTAGACACCTTTCTCCAGGAAATTTCAATTTGGAAATACGAGAATTCGGTCTGGCCCAATCTATTGAAAAGACGAGGTAAAAATTCAGGCACTACGCTGTGGGCTTACCACGGTGTCTACCACGTGGCCGGGTGGCAGATAAAGCCTGTCTTCAAAGAAAGAGAAATGAGGTGGCCTTGAGGAGAGAAGCAAGTGGGCACTGTCTGGAATGCCTGTGGGCCTTCAGCTTCCGGTTCCCGTCCACTCCCGAGGGCAGCTGTCCCTCTGTCCTGTGCCCTCTGAGACCATCTGTGTCCTTTAAACAAGTCCCTTCTTTTAGGCTTAAGGAAGATCTTGTAGACTCCTTCTCCATAGATCTGAAGAAACCCTAACTACTTGGGGTGCTCTGATCAAAGCATGTCTGGAGCTTCCTAGTGGCCTAGTTTAAGAAATATGGCATGAATCCTGCAGAGGTTTAAGGGCTGAATAATGAACACGTCTCTCAGATTTCTCCCTGCCAAGCACCAACAATCTGCTTTCAGTTTGAACGAAACTGAAAAACTATTTTAAAGTCAGTCTCAGGCAAGAATCGGAAGAGCCAGCATTCTGTGTTCTTGGCTGAGGAATATCCATAACTGCCAGCCGTGAGGTCAGAGAACACGGGTTTAATGTGATGACCGAGGCAAGGCTGAGCTAGGTGTGGTGGCACGTGCCTATAGTTCCAACCACTTGGGAGGCTGAGGCAGGAGGATCGCACTTTAGTCAAGGAGTTTGAGGCTGTAGTGTGTCACCACTGTGAATAGCCATGGTGCTCCGGCCTGGGCGACATAGCAAGAACCTGCCTCTAAGAAGTAAATAAATAAAAATAAAGATAGGCTGATAAAGCAAGAACCTTCACATGGGGCTTTCTCACAGCATGTGGTTTAAGGTCTAAAAGTAAGATTCAATATTCAGTGCTGTCTTGACACATGGCAAAACTGGGAGGGCCCTGACTGGCCTAACCACAAGTTTCCCTCTGCTGCATGGATAAGGGCCCCTCGCCAAGCGACCCTCCTCGCCAAATGAATCAGGTGTGTCTCCTCCTTATCCCTGAGTAGGGGGTCTCAGTCCCCTGCCAGCCCATGGAATTTTTCAAACAAACTAACCACATCCCTCCACAGGGACCAAGGGCCACCCTACTCCCTTGATCCTACAGAGCCTGCCTGCCACAGCCCCTGGCTATTCACTCTGTTCTCAAGTTCACAAGTGGCCTTGTGTGGCACCATGTCTTCCTCCTCCCAGGCTGTGAGTATGTGTGGTGAATAAACTGGTCTCGATCTCATCTGTCCAGTGCTGGCTGTCAGGTATTTGGCCATCCCCCAAACCCCAGGGTTGTTCCCCAGTGGGATGAAGAGTAGCAATTCAAACAAGCCAGCATAGAGATCTGCCGAGGAAGCCTGTGTAGGTGACATGCAGCATGCAGACAGGAATAAGAGGGAGCACTGCCCCAGGCTCCTGTGGGGACATGCAAGAGCAGCAGGCATGCCTGAACCTGCTCCCAGCTTATAATGCCACCTGCTGTAGCCTTGTACAAAATGATTCATGGAGAGTGACAAGGTCCAACCATCAAATGCTTACTAGACCATTAACTTCAGAATAACCACTCTAGAAGAAACAATAATCAACCCACACTGAGGTTCATATATTAACTTCCCATTCTTATTCATTCAAAAAAATTTCTTAAAAGATGCTGGGCCAAGTAAGAGCAGGCAAATTGCTTCTGTTCTAAGTGCAGTTACACACGTGCCTCTTTCATTTTTCATCATCCCAGCTCTGACGATCCTCTCCAGTGGGCTCCTGACTCACCCCACATGTGTTGATCTGTAAAATGGGCGTAATGACAGCATCTACCGCATGGGGTTACAACAGTGTCTGGGTGGCACTTAGAGCAGCTTTAACATCCACAAGTACTGAGTAAGCATTAGAAAAACTTTAAGTTTAAAAAAAAAAAGTGGGACTTTGGTCCTGAACTTTTGAGAACATCTACTCAATAAAATCTCCACAGAGGTACAATCAATCCAGGAAGACACGAATAACTCAAACGAATCCATCAGAGAACACGACACTACATAATGATGATCGAAAGTGTTAAAATGTGCAGACCTGACAATCTTTCCAAACAGCCATGGGGGACGGAAAGAACAGCTTGGGCTGGGCCTGCCAGCTAAGTTTTTGAGAAGAACTTGATCTTTGCCTTAATGGTGTATAAAATTGTTAGAAAGAGGGGAATGGTGTTCCATATGAAATAAATTCTAGTAAGCTCTAAGTATAGGCTCACAGTCCTGGAAAATATCTATAATTGGAAAATCACATTTGGCAAAATCATGTTAAAAAATTAAAATGTCATTAATCACAACACAGTTATCTATAACATACATTAAACCTATATTTATCTATCATCCCTTACAAGCCTTCCCCTCTCCAGAAAGTGACCTTGTCTGAGAGTCTATCGCCGCCTCCTCTGTCCGGGTTACCACTGTACCAAGGCATGCTTCCATGTGACCTTCGCACTCTACAGTGTGACTTACCTGTGTCTCAGGCTTAAATCTCAATCCACAAACTCAGGTGTCAAGTGAATACAACTTTCTTTACTTTTTGTGTGACTCAGTTTCAGCTCAGGATGGCATAATTTCCAAGCTCAAGATGGCATAATTTCCAAGAGTCTTATGTAGTGCCAAAGCAACAACAGGGGTGGAATCTCAGGTCCTCAAAGTCATCTATCCGTGTAAGCTGAACTGTCTATCGCCCTGCCCTGCCCTAGAGCTTGGGTTCAGGTGCAATGGCCTTTGGCCACCGAGACCCTGTTTCTGTGTTCTTCAGGCTCAAGCCTTGTCTCCAGTCTTTCCCTACCATTTTAGGCACATGGGAACCCTCCTGCAACTAAAGTCCCTGACGCCCTCCCATTTCTTCTCCAGGGTCCAGCCACCTCCTAAGACTGTACCCAATAGAAGGGTCCTGGGATGTTCTTTAGGATGTACCAGTATCAGTGTTCTCATCACTGCTCCAACTGTCTCTCTCTCTCCCCCAAGCCAAAGTACTCCTTTTGTAAAAAATGTGGGAGGTTGGAGCAGGGTTATTCATTTTGTCTCACCGATATTTGTTCTAGACCACCAGCCCTTTCTGTTCCCCATAGACCCACCCCTATGTCCTACCTACTCCACCCCCCCACACTGCACTCCTTGGGTTCTCCACACTCCCACACCCAAGGAAATACACTACTTTTTTTTTCATGGGGTTTGGGATGTGTTCCTTTCCTTTCCTAAGCTTCAAAATAAATAACACGGAGGCTTTTCAACTATTTACAGAGACTAGAAGAATAAGATAAAATATATGTGTGCATGTATGCCTGTATGGGTTTATTCACAGATATCCCTACAAATTAATTTATGCACATATGCTAACATATGATAAAATAGGCTTTGCTCCAGGGGTGAAAAAGCTTTTTGTTCTGTCAGTCTCTTCAGAACTTCCCAAGTTAACTATTGCACTAGAACCCGTGCCTCAGCATCTCCCTCTGGGGGAACCCAAACTATGCCAATGGGATGGCCTGTTGGAGGAAAAGATGCCTGTGGGAAGTTACCATGAGCGAAAGGAAATACCAGGCAATCTAGAGAGAAGGCTTCTCTGAGCAATGGAGGCTTCACAGGTGTTTTCTGAATTATCAATACCCCATGCTTGTGTCCGACATACGTTGATACTAAAATGCTTTATGTACATGGGAATAAGTTTTCCAAAATCAGCGGACTAACAATGGTTTTATATAATATTAAAGAAAGATGATTTTTCTAGATGCCAGTGGTTCTCAAAGTGCGGTTTCTGAACCATCATAACATAGGGGAACTTGTTCTAAATGAAGATTCTTGGGCCCACCCCAGACCTCAGAAAGTCAGGAGGTGGCTACCAGCAATCTGTGCCTTCAACAAGCATGCCCAGTGATTCTGATGCACTCAAGTTGGCGAACCACCGATTTATGCTATAGAAAAGTGATCAGGACCATGAGCTATGTGGAAGATCAGGCTGCACAGGAAGGTGGGGCCGATGGTGGGACAGTGGGGTTTTCTGCCACTTTCTGGGTTTGCTTTTGGGCACGTATGTCATTTTCCCTTTCTGAGATTTTTTTTCCGGGGGGGGGGGCTCTAAAACAGTCGTTAACGGTAGCACATACCTCGCACAGTCTACCATGAGAATGAAATGCAGTCATGCGTTTGGAAGGTCTTCATAACTGTTAAAATATTGTAGAAATATAAAGCAAGAGGGCAGGAAGCTTTTAAAAAGCCAGCAGCGATAGCTGGAGAACAGCTTGATTGTCGCTCCCAGCACATTCTGACCAGCCCTCCCCGGGCCTGAACGGCAGCGGGGGCCGCCCGCGTCTCCGCAAGTCACGCAGCGCCGCCCGCGCCCTCCCGGGACGCCTCCGCGACGTGCCGCCTCCCCGCGGTTACGGACGGCGGTGATTGACAGAGGGCACGTTTCAAAGATGTCTGGCTCAGCGGGCTCTCGCCGCGCCGTCTTCAAATGCGTGGGCGGAAGAGAGAAGAGCGAGGGGAAGGCGGGGAGAGCGCTGGATCGACTCCCCACGACCTGTGTCAGCCCCGCTTGCTCAGAGCCGGCCACGCCCGTCGGACACGAAGGGCTAACTGGGTCACAGACCGAGCCGGTCCGCGATCTGAGGAGGGGCATGATTCTCGATTCGGAGTCGGGTGAGCAGTGAGCTCGTCAGTCCCTGTCTACAAAGCACCCAAGCAGCCCGAGCCCTGCGGAGGCTGTCGGCTCGGTGGAGCGAGGCACAGAGAATGTCAGAGGCCTCCTCCTCCGCAGGTGGCGGTCACGGTTCAGCCTCCCTCCCGGAGTCTCGATGGCCTTGGAGGCCGAGCCTGCAGGAAAGCTGATGAGCATAAACAGAGCAACACAGCACGGCCAGGATGCGTCCGCAGGTTGCCCTGGCGCTTCTGTCCCAGACGGAAGGCAGATTTCCCTCGCTGCCCGCATCCATCACGGTACTGAGATTTTCTCGCAAAGAACGAGAGCAAACCAGAAGACCTTCTTGTTGTGGATTTCGTTTCTTCAAGTATAAAAAGCTCAGGGGAAAAATGATGCTCGTTTACCAAAGGGGAAAAAATGTCTGCGATTGATGTATTTTCTTCTGCAAAGTCAGACTAGATAACTTCCAAATCACTCCCAATTCTGAGATTGAAGCATCACAGCAATTCTATTTGCTAGGAAATATAAAGGACTGTGGTCCTTGTACACAGAGTCACAACTCTAAGCACAAACTTCGGGGAGCTATTTTGACTGAATGCCTAGCGTTATTCTCGGGTGTTTAAATCTTTCACTTAAACAGCATGGCCTGGTCCAAGCTCCAGAAGCACAGACTGAAACGGCATTATACTTTTAGCTCCCAGGTCCTGACAAGAGACCAAGGGGAAGAAAAAGCAGACACAACTGTCACCCAAAGGAGAAAGGATGAACAATTGCCTTTCTTATGACTCAAACAAATTATGTACATAACATTATCCAGAAAGGAGGGCAGGAGAGGGTGTGCTTCTGGCCGCCTGGCTCCACACAGATGGCTCAAAAATATCACTGGGCCTGGCTCTCTGCCCAAGAAAGACCAAGAAATGGGAGAATAATCCAAAAAAGAAAGAATAGCTCAAACCTATGGTTTTATAAGCACAGTTTCTCCCTTTTCTTCTTATTAGCGCTCTCCTACGCCTGCAGCTGTGGTTTGTCACATTCTTGTTTATACAGATGCCAATTTAGCTCAGCAAACAAAATAAACCATAGCTCTCAAATACGCTATGAACACTGGAAGTTCATGTTTGGCCAGAGGTTTATCCACATTAAGCCGAGGTCTGCAGCCTGGAATCCCATTTAGCATTTCTTAGTATTTTATTTCCACTGTAAGAGGATCGGGGACGACACAGTATCTCCAACTGGAAGCATATTTGGAATCTGTGTATAACAGCACAGTGTGAAGCTGCAGAAATTCAGTACTGACCGTCTTGTAGCAATGGGACACAAATAAAGAGACTATATTATGCTTCCCTAAGATCCCAAAGCAGATCACTGATGGGTATAAGAATACCCATCAGCATCTACAGTAACCTATGATACTCTTTTAGCCTTTATAAATATTCAACAGAGTCCTCTCCTTGGACAGCACTGTGTTTGATCCTCATATGATAGAGGCAGGAATCGCCCATAAAGTGCAAGGTTTTCATTCAACAAATGCCACCCAACCTCAACATCCAGAATTCAGGGTAAATATGTCTAGGGGACCTGAAGCTTCCCAGAAAAGATAAGATCAAGACCTAGACTCCATTCTCTTTGGAGTTCCAATGATTATTTTATTTTATTTATGGTATTTTTTATTTTATTTAGACGTCTCACTCTGTTGCCCAGACTGGAGTGCAGTGGCATCATCATCACTCACTGCAACCTCAAACTCCTGGGCTCAAGCAAGCTTCCTGCCTCAGCCTCCCGAGTAGCTGGGCATACAGGTGCTTGCCACCATGCCTGGCTAATTTTTCTATTTTTTGTAGAGATGGGGTCTCGCTCTTGCTCAGGCTGAGTTCCAATGTTTTCATTACAAACCTATTATCACGCCCTTAACATCCATCAAAAGGCTGTGACAGTAGAGCCCCTATCTGTAAAACACTTGGTGGTAGTTGCTCAGTGAAACACTCAGAGCCTGATGGATGGACAAGGCAGTCCCAGCCGCAGTAGCCTATCACCGCTTCAGAGCACACGACGATGGATGCTTCTGCTCAATTCATCTCAAGGACACCTTCTTTCTCTTACCTGCCCCTTTCCCAAGAATTGCCTGCTCTCATTTGTGGATTCCCTCTCTTGACTCCTATTGTAGGACCTTTGTTCTCTTAAACTTCCTTGCCTCCCCAGCACGCTGAGCTCCCAAATGCATACACACCACATCCTGCCTTGTCTTTCCCCCAGGCTTTCTGCTGAATAGGTCACCACTTTGTTCCACCCATCCATTTTCTTGGAAGGGGCTGGGGGTGGTGGGGATCCTTAAGATCAAAAAAGAGCTAGGTATAACAGAGTAACATCCCAGTGACTATTTAGGAGACCACCACAATATCCATACAAGAAATGTGGTAGCTTGGACAAGGGTTGAGGTAGTGGAGAGGGTGAGAAGGAATCAAACCCAGAGGGCTTGGAGGATTTGCTGACAGATTGGATGTTGGCTAAGAGAGAACTAGAATGATGACTCCTACATTTCTGTTTTGCATAACTACGTGGTTGATGGTGCCATTCACTGAGATGGGGGAGACAGAGAGAAGGTGTGGAAGAGGAGTTCATCAGGAGGGCACGTCTGAACCTGCTGCATATCAAAGCAGAAATACTGAATGACAGTCAGATGTATGAATGTGGAGCCAGGGACATAGATCTGGGAATAATCATTCATCACAACCTATTTGTTTCCTCAAGCACTGGTGAAGGGGAGCATTTCAGTTGAACAAAATCTACTGAGGGCTTAACATGTGTCCTCAGATGTAATGGACAAATTAAGATGAGAGGACAAGAAACTGACTCAAAGTACCTAAACTAGTGTCTGATTTAAACAGGTCATCTATTCTTGTATCTAGTCAGTTACTGGACATTTCTTAGGTGCCTACCATGTGCCAGATACTATGGGATCTGAAAGACACTAGGATCAAAGAGATAACTAGAACAGAATAAATGCTAATTCAGTGTTAGTTATTATCATTATTGATATACGAGGAACTAATCGTCCAGGGGAGAGGACACAGGCATGAACATAATTATGAATGTTTTTAGAAAAGCAACATTAGAGACCATACAGGGTATTATGGCTATAGCAAGGAAGGCTGTGTGCCTCTCACTCCCATCCGCACTCTTTCTGTCCACTGTGCTCATAATTAGGCCAAGGGCACCCAGTTCTGCTGCAGCAGAGCTGAAGCTATAACTCACTTATATGACTCCCAATTGGGACTTTGCATACCTGTGACATTGCTGTACCGGGTTGAACCAAGACCTCACATCTCAATGAAAAGTGAAGACCCATGCAGCCCCGGGGCTGTTTCAATGACCCAGATTCAGTTCAGGAGTTCAGTATTTCTTCTCCACTGGCATGCTGTATCTGCATGATGGTGACTTAGTGATGGAGAAATCCATGCCTTAATTCTGTCTCATTAGAAGAAGTGGGAGTGGGAGGTGGGGTTGAGGTTCTCAGGGCCCCCCCATACCTCTGTGTCCAAACATAGAAAACACAGAAAGTGCAGACAACCATACTAGGAACATTACATGAGTGCTATGTGTCAGAAACTGTTCTAAGAACTTTTCATACATTGTCTTCCTTTATCCTCACAACAATCATGTGAGATAAGTAAAAATATTAGCCCCATTTAACACAAAACAGAACCCCTATCCCCCAGTGTCATGAGAGGTAGATCCAAGATGGGAACCAGACAGGGTAACCTTAGAACCTGCCCTCTTGGCCACTGTGTCATGCTAAATGGACACTTCATTAAGAGGCACCACATTGACTTCTTGGCTGTGTCCCTCTACACCAGCACGCGCCAGCACTTACGTCCAGGACAGCGGCTACCAAAGGAGGAAGATTGCCCACCATGCCTGCTGTCCCCCCCTTCTCCCCTCCCGCCCTCTGCAAACACTCCCTAACAAGCTGTCCCCATTTACACAATCACTTTGTGTTTCTCTGCACAGGCCCAAGTGAAGCTGTCCAGAAACCTTCATAAAATGATGGCGTATTCGTGATACTGGGAACCTTTTCCATTTGCTGCCTGTTTTAAGCTGTTAAACTGCCCACCAATCTGCTGACAAAATACCATAATGTGATTTATCTCCAAAAACGAAGAAACATCTCAACAAATTGGATTTACTTTATCTTCCAAAAAATGTTGTTTGGGGTTTTCCAAGATGTTCTTTTCACAGCATTGTCCTTGTGATAAGTTGAGATGACTTTGTGAAAAGTGAGAGCACTTCATTTGTACCCATTTTTCCATCTTATTCCCAGAAAGATCTGTCTGCCCTGTACTCTCCCTAGAGCCTCTGCTGAGCTCCCAGGGGGAAATTCTGTCATTCTTCCCTTCTACTACTGTCCTAACCATGAGTCCCAGCTTCTGGGAGAGGGACTCAGGGACCACATAATTAAGTAGGCCATCTCCTCCTCTTATCCTGTGTCCGTCATCTTTAAGACAATAGGACCATAGTGATCCAAGGTCTTCTGTCCTTTATTCTCAGTCTCCCCCACTCCATCCTCATCCCCCTGCAGCTCAGAACCTCATCCACCTGCCCAAATCCTAATCCTTTCTCGAAAACCCAGGGGAGTCTCCATGTCATTGTACCCCTGTCCTTTCACCCTCATTCTCTTCCCCAATGGCTCCCAAACCTTCACTTGGCTATTCCATAGAGCTTTGTTTACAGCTCTATCTCAAGAAAGGATGCTCCTCTGGCAGCTCTACTCCTTATTTAGGGGCCTATGCTGTAGTTTGTTTGCAGGGCTATAGAAGGGTAGGGGTGGATGCAGGTAGAGGGATACTGTTTTCTATGTGCTGCTTTGCCTACCCTCAGACCGTGACTCTTCCATTCCAATCAGAATCCCCTCCTCCAGAGCCCCCAGTCCCAGTCAGTCCTGCCCTTTCTCAATCCCATTGCTGCTGTAGCCTGATTCTTCTGCTGCATTTGAGGAGAGCTCTGGAGCCTGGCTTCCTGTCTCCTCCCCACCCAAAACCCACCAACATGCTGGACAACTTCATCACCACTTTCTCCACTCACACCATCCACATGGAGAACGCAGCCCAAATCAAGATCCTTGACCTCCTCTAAGGAAAGGTTTAATTTTCTTCCCACTTTGGGGCTCCCCTTCCATGGTCACATCTTGGATTTTCTTCATCTAAAACTGTGCTAACTCTGATGCCTAAATTCAAAGATCATATCCTTCTTGCTGGCTTAGTCCTGTTCTCCCACTAAACATGATCTTTCGTCTCTTTCAGGCCTTTTCTCCACAGTCATGTCCCCATTCCTCTGGTGACCACAACCTTCCCTGCCTTCATTTCCTATGTCCATGGCCTTGGATCACAGGGCCAATCATTTCAGTGCAATTCTCCCTCACATTTTCATTCTTATCCTCCCTGTCCTTCCTTTGCATCCTTTCCTCTAATCCTTAATCACAGTTTCTTGTACCAAGTTGGGCTCCTAAACCAAAATTGACAAATTCATAATCGACAAATGCTATGACCCAGTACTCATGTAGTTCAGAACAGGAAATGAGAATAAAAACAGATTCTGCAAAGTCTGACAGTACATCAGTGACCATGAGGAGCCACAGGGAGACAAGAACAAGCCAAACTGTGGGAAGTGGAAGTTATGATGAGACCAAAACTCTAAATAAGCTATACATTCTTCACACTAGAAATTCAAGTTCACTTCCAACCCTTCTGTCTTCCTTATGCCTCATCTCCCATTCGGTCACTTGGTCACCAGGTCCAGTCGATGCTGCTTGTGTATCTAGCCCCTTCTCTTTCATCTGCCATTGCTCTGCCAAGGCTACTGTGCTTTCATGGGGAGCTTTAAGAGTCTTCCAATGGGTCTCCCAGCCACTAATCTCTCTTGCATGCCCTCCACACTGCCACTAGAGTCGTTTCTTAGGAGACAAATCCGAATTGCCCCTTCCATGCTTAATCACCCAGTTGTTCCCCAACCGTCTTCATGACAGCATCCAGCCTCCTTCATGGAGAACTCATGTTGGAAATCTGAGGTGCAGGAAATGCACACCGTATAGGCAACTTGATTTACATCATCTTTACCATGCCACCACTGTATCAGTGCCGTAGTCATCCTCCTCTCTCTCCCCTTCTCCATGCTCCGTCTACTCTAACACACCTAATTTCTTGTTTCCCAAACACGATCCACTCCTTTGAGGTACCATAACTCAATGTTTTACCCTCTTCAATGTCTGACAAACTCAAATTCAAGTCTCTTGAATTGACTATTACTCTGAGTAGAATTGGTCTCTGCCTTCTCTGAGCTTCCACAGCACAGTGTCCATATATGTATTTAGGTACATTTTACACTTTTCCTAATCCATTTCTGTGACAAATTAAAGATGGCCACAAATTCTTTGACATACTCTCCATTGAGAGGTAGAGTCTGTGTCCTCTCTCCTTGAATCTAGGTGGGCTTATGACCATGTTGATCAATAGAATATGGCAAGAGCAATTTCAGGTTTTATAAAACTAGCAGTTTCCATTTTCTGTTACCTTGAAAGACTCTCTGAGAGTCTCAAACAGCTGTATGAGAACTCTGGACTGAGCTGAGACTGCAGTGCTGGAGAGACCACCTGTGGGTGCTCTGGACAACAGCCCAACTAAGCCCACCTTCTAGCCACCCCCAGCCAGGTGCCAGCTGTGTGCATGAAGCCACTTCAACCATCCAGATCAGTCTATCCACCAGACAGTGCCCACTGAGTGGCCTCTGTGGATACCACATGGAACAGAAAAATTGCCCAGAAGAGCTCTGCCCAAATTCTTAACTCAAAATACCAAGTTATATATTAATAATGAGATGGCTATTGTTTTAAGCTGCTAAGTTTGCAGTGATTATTACACAGCATTTACTTAATTCTAGAGTATAATATTAATAAAATTAAATTAAATTAAAAATTGTTCTATTTCATTTATTAATAATTTTAGAGCAGAAGCTTCTAAGTGGAAACATCAAAACTGATTATCTGTATCTGTAGAGTCATCAGGGGTCCCCAACCTACAGTGAGTTGTATAATTATTTCATTATCTATTACAATTTAATAATAATAGAAATAAAGTGCACAATAAAGTAATGCACTTGAATCATCCTGAAACCATCCCCTCCTCCCCAGTCCATGGAAAAATTATCTTCCATGAAAACGGTCCCTGGTGCCGAAAGGTTGGGGATGGCTACTGTATACTACTTTATGTACGTTGAGTGCACAAATCACCAAACAACACTCTATTTAACATTAAGAGTCTTCCAATGGTTTTCTTTGGGTGAGTTTCATTTGTTACATTCTGGGTGCACTGGTCTTTTGCAGTTTCCTCAAATTGGAGAAATCTGACTGTAATTTGTGGTAGTGGAGAGATACTCATATGCCTGCACTCTCCCCTCTGAGTTGCTGTTTATCAATTGATAGAGGTTTTTTCCTTAAGACCAGTGGCTTGTGCTGTGTTCTTCAGTCTCTACACAAATGACAAATTGCACTAAGTGGCAGGATTCCTTTGTGAATTTTCTCATAAGTGTTGCTTTTTGCTGTCAATTTTTTCAAGATAGCTTGATTTTTTAAATTAAAGTAACTTATGCACATGAGGGATTCCATAAATGCCATCTAGAAAGGCTGGACCTGAAAGAGAACTCTTTCTCCCAGCTCACCCTTCCTCACCCTGCCACATTTTTAGCTGTTTCTTCATTTATCTCAATGTTTTTGTACTTGTATTTATAATAAGGACTTAGCTGACATTCCTCAACCCCATGCCTTCCCTCTTCCATCCGTCAGTTATATACAGTACTACAAACCACACCTGATTCTCTCGGTCGGCAGTATGATCAACTGAGATGAAAGGAACACTACAGTTGGAGAAATTGACTTTTTTTTTTTTTTCTTTTTTGGAGACGGAGTCTCGCTCTGTCACCCAGGTAAAGTGGCATCATCATAGCTCACTGAAACCTCCAACTCTTGGGCTCAAGCAATCCTCCTGTCTCAGCCTGCCAAGTAGCTGGGACTACAGGTGCACACCACCAGGTCAGCTAATTTTTCCTCCTTTTAGTAGAGATGGGGGTCTCACTCTTGCTCAGGCTGGTCTGGAAATCCTAACCTCAAGCAATCCTTCAGTCTTGGCCTCCCAGAGTGCTAGGATTACAGGCGTAATCCACTGTGCCCAGCTGAGAAATCAACTTTCAAATAGCTCTACTTATTTTTAGATGACTCCCAGTAAGAACATCTCAGGAATGGAATCTACAATCAGAAGATTTGGTTTCAAGTCGTGTCTTTCATGGAAAGTTTCACCTAATCCTGTACTCCACAGTCTTAGACCAGGACCTAATAAACTTTTCCATAAAAGGGCTACACAGTAAATATTTTAGGCTTTGCAGGTCATAGCAAATACACAACTCTGCCATTACAATCCAAAAGAAGCCATAGGCAATATATACATGGATGGATGTGGCTACATTGCAAATAAAACTTTATTTACAAACACAGGCTGCAGCCAGTTTGGCCCTGAGGCTGTAGTTTGCCAGCCCTGGCCTAGACTATTACATGGAGGTGATAAAACCATACAGGATAGTGATGAGCATGAAATGTCACATAAAGGTGTGACAGTCTTTTATAGACAGTAAAGCATGCCATGGGTGAGAAGAAAGGAGGTCTGAGAGGGAGGCAAAGGTCATAGAAGACAACCTGGCCTTTCGTCTTGGGTTGCTGAAGGCCACTCTGTCCAATATGGCATACCATGTCTGAGGAAGCACTGAATATGAGTGCTGCATCTGCAGTCTTGCTTCTGGATGCAGATTTCAAATAGGATTTAAAGTCCTGTTTCCTACAGCTTGAATGATTTAAGATTGGTTTAGTACTTTCCAGAGTCTATAGACTGCAATGTTTTCAAGACTGGATTTAACATCTTATACAACTAACCATGTAAAAGGTTTTAGGCAAGGAATTCTCATAGCTCTATTCATTTAACAATCAACAAAGACTTGTTGATATGTCTGGCGCTGTGCCAGAGGGATGTGGATACAGAAGTGAGTGAGACATCACCTTAACCGGAGTCCATGGTTTAGCAAGGGAAGCACACATGTATAAAGGGAACAACAGAAAACTGCAAGAATTAGTTTTTAAAAAGAGAAAGAGTTAGTGGAATGCTGACATTCGTCCTGCCTCATATCTTTTAAACATCTTTACAACATGTTGATCAATCTCCACATTTTGAAGTCCACCTTCTCTGTGTAGAACCAAAAAAGAAACCGTTCCCTGTTTCCCCTGCTGTTAGAATGCAGGCATGTGGCTTTGTTTCTACCAATCGGACATAACTCCACAAGACTTGGATTTGCAAGTGAGTTCTGTCAGGAGACAAGGAAAAGGGGGCGACACCATTCCTTGGGTATTGGTGGCAGCAGAGGTGGCGGGTGTGATTCTGGGAACTGGGGCAGAAGCTGCTTCTTTCCCGGTGTGGCTCTGGGAACTGCTGCTGGGAATTAAATCTGGAGTTTATTTCCCCAGCCCTTCCAGCAACCCAGCAAGATTTCTCGTTTCCTCTACTGATTCCTTCCTGCTTACCCTAACTAACGTGGATTCTGTCATCTGCCACTAAGAACCTGACCGGTACACGAAGAATGTTCAGGGTTACCTAGGACGAAATGGCAAAAGAAAGTTTTCAGAGGCAGGGATGTTAAAGATGAGTCACCCTAGAAGGACATTCCAGACAGAATGAATTGCTTTTGCAAAGGCCCGGAAGCACAGGAGAGCATGCTTTGTTCAGGAAATGAAGGTGAATGTGGTTGAAATATTTGGAGCATAAGAAAAATGACTAGAGATGGTGCCAAAAATGTAAGCAGGGATCGTGAAGATTTTTTCGGTGCCTTGATTGAGCGTTTATATACTGAATAAATGCAGAGCCATTAAATGACTTTAAGCAGGAGATTGTCAATATCATATTAGGGTTTTCAGAAGTTCCCTTGGCAGCAGTGCGGAGAATTGAATGCAGGGCGGGAGAGAGACCAGGGCAGGGAGGACTATTAGGAGGCTGTTGCAGTCATCCAGGTGAGAGGAAGAAAGATCGAAGTTGAAGCAGTGGTGGCTTAAATGGGGGGAAAAAGCAGATTGATTTGTTCTGCTGAGAATTTGATTTAATCAGGAAAGAAGAAACACACAAGATTCACCAATATGTTGCCTCTCTACTAAGAAAGATAATATTCCATTAAAATCATCAAATTGCAACCTTGGATCTCTATTTCCCCAGGGCAATGTCGCACAGAGCCAGCGTGTGCAAGCCCCTGCGGAAACCTGGTGAATGTTTACGTGTCTCTAGAAGTGGGCTGGAGGCGGCGAGATAAAAAGCCTTATTTTATGGCTATTGCCCAGAGCATTCCTTTCAGGAGGAGAGGGGTCTCTGGGGCAAGCTGGGAGATAAATCGTATAAAGGTGACATGATTATTCCTTTCCACAGAGTCCCATCTTTCACTGGATCTCTGCATGCAATTTCCATCCCCTTGTCTAGGGCAGCGCATCAGGAAATTCCCCTACCTAAGGAAGCTGGGATTACAAACCATCTCTGCTTTCTAGCACAAAGGCTCTGGGTTTCTGAACAATTTTCCTATTCAAAGTAGAGAAAGAAGGAACAGGAGCGTGGGATTCCAGGAACAGGAGGGTGCGAGAAAAAGTAAGCAAGAGGAAGAAACAGATGTTCACAGGTGGCCCTCCCCACCGCACATTCATAGGATGCCTTTTTCCCTCCCCTTCTCTCCCTCTGCTTTAAACTGTAAAACTATATAAGGTTTAAAGAAACATGTTTGAAAAGACAGTAAGTCACCCATAATCACATCGTCTTGGCACAATTAGCTTGCCTCTTTGTGTGTTCATTCCCATCCCTTGTCCTCCACTCGGGTTGCTAATTTTAGAGTTCTCATCAGAACATATTAATATTTCTTAGGCCCAGCTCCCCAGCAAAACAGACTCTGAGTCAGATCTCCATGCTGGAGGTTTAAGGGGCAGAGCTTTTGTATACAGACAGCATCCATCACAGGGAGCGAGGGAAGCAGAGCTGGCCAGAGGAGAAGCTGGGCAAGAATGCAGCAACGTCGAGGCCTCAGCCCACCCTGGGACCACACAGAGTTCCCACATTAAGTCAGGCTCTCATCTTGATACCCTGAATCAACTAACCGCAAATTCAGACTGCCTCCAGCAAAAGGTGTCACCCCCAGTGAGGAGGCTCAGAACAGGACACTTCAGCCAGGACACTGTCCAGAGAAGAACTCACCTGTGAGTCACAAGCAGGCAATATTCCTGGAAACCAGGGGAACGAATGCCTTGATCCTAAAGGCCTGTCTAAGCCAGGTGTGCAATGCTCACACCTGTAATCGCAGCAATTTGGGAGGCCCAGGCAGGAGGACCGCTTGAGCCCAAGAGTTAGAGACCAGCCTGGGCAACATAATGAGGCTCCCTCTCTAAAAAAAAAAAAAAAAAAAAAAAAAAAAATTAGCCAGGTGTGGTTGGAGTGCACTGGCAGTCCCAGTACTCGGGGGGCTGAGGCAGGAGGATCGCTTGAGCCCAGGAGTTTGAGGTTGCAGTGAACCATCATGACGCTATGGAAGTTCGGCCCCGGCAATAGAGCAAGACACTGTCTCAGAAAATGAATAAACAAACTAATAAACCAATATTTTTTAAAACCTTTAGGCCATATCTAGGCATGCATGCCAGAATCCACAGCATGTGGATTTTCAGTATTACGGTATCTGAGCAACCTAGCCACGTGACAAAGCAGCCGTGAGATCAAGTCACACGATTCTGAGTCTAAACTCTCCCACTCCCGCTTACCAACTTATTAACCTCAGGCCAGGAACAGCTCTGAGTCTGAGCTTCTTTAAGATAAGGAAAATACTAGTGGCTGACTTTGAGCTTTGGGGACAGATTACGTAAGATAGCGTGTATAGGATATGTAGCACATAGTAAGAATTAAGTAAATCAAAATTATGATTATTAAAGTTCTGTGTTAATCTTTGGTCTGCTGACACATTACATCCTACAATTACATTTAATGTCTGCAAATTTCATACCATAATGAATAGTTGCATTATTTTACTTAAACATCTTCTACCAACAATCACCACTAGAGACAATGTGAAAACTGAGCACCTTTGCCATGTAACTTTTTTTGTGTGTGTTGAGTTATTTCCTTAATTCCCTTAGGTAAAAATCCCAGAAATTATGTTCCTGTGTCGAGTCATTTAGACATCTTCATGGCTTCTGTACAATCCTAATTTTCCAAGTCATTGTCAGCAAGACTATTACGAGCCTCTTTTCTCAAAGAGAAGTGCTATCAACCAAAACTTCTGACAGAATTTCAGCTGCTTTTTCCGGCTCAGGCCATAGGATCACTGAATATTTTACTCAAAATATAAATTTATGAAACAGAAACAAGTTGAAGTTGTGCTTTGTTTCGGGTCAAGTGTTATCATAACTGTTATTAGCCCTCCACGCACACACATGCACACACGGTTTCAGAAGTCAAATTCAGACAATTCAGACTCTTTTGGTTCCATAATTAGTCTGGTTTCATAGTTTTCCCCAGTGTACTAAAAATAATTTACGGTTCTAGTTGCCATGTTCTAAAATATGCATGAATTTAAATAATATTAAATGGAGAAGGAAATTGTTTTAAACACATTAACACTAAAAAGAAACCTAAAACATAACCAAAGTGACCGTGTTAGTGGTGATTAATTCCACATGGTTGGATAATGGGGGATTTCATCTTCTTCATACTCTTCAGCATCTTACAAGTTTCCCAAATATTCCTGTCCTTCGTGGAGAGGGCGCAGGGGATGAGGATGAGTTTTGGTATTTGTCAGACTGACTTGGACACAAGACCTGCTCAGCCAGTTGCTGGCTAGATGACCCCTTGAACCTTACTTGCAGGCTTGCAGGGTGTCCGTGAGGACTAAAAGATAAGAACGCAAATACAACTGTCCCTAGTGAGTAGTAGGCACTCAGTGAACATTAGATTCCCTCCCTCCACAATGGCGGGGAGAAAGGCCCCTGCAGCTGTCAGCCCCTTCCGTCTGGCCTGGTCAACATCCCCCTCACACTCCACTGGGGCCGCCTCCTTTAAGGCTGCGTCTCAGAAGGATTAAGAATAAAGAGCAATTATAGAGCAGATCCTGGATAATCAGTTAATTAACATTTCAGAGATAAGGAAACAGGAAACTCAAATCCCACAGTATAAACGAACAGCAGGCAGTGTCACAGGGCTCCAGCTTATAAAGATTCCACTCAGAGCCTGAGGAGGCTTCTCCCTCCCAGCCTGGCTGGTCCTCTTGTCTTGCTAAGTCTTTTAGCATCCTCTCCCTCCTCTTCCCTTTCTCCACTACTGTCGACTCCCTTTTGTCTTACCCGTATTCCTACTTTCTTAGTGTTTTTCCATATTTCCCTATTTTCTCTCCCCTTGATGAACTGAGCAGTTTGGGGTTTGCATTCTTTATTTTAATGTCATGAAATTGAAGTCTTTGGTTTTTATACCCCAAAATATTTCACTGAGATTTTTATTTTAAAAGGTACACACACACACACACACACACACACACATATGTATGTCTCCTAAAAGAAGTATTTTATTTGAGTCAGTGGAAAGTCACAGAAGGAGTGTCCCCAGTGCTTTAGTGTTGATCCTGGATATTTCGAGCCTGTCAATTTGCTCTGTGAAGCCACTTTCCAGATATGTCAGTGAAGGAGCTCAGGGAATTTCACTTCCAAAATATGACTACTTGATATAAAGAGTATTTTTAATTAAAGGCCCTTAGAGATCAGCAGGCCTTGGAAAAAGCTTTCCCTCCATCTCCGTAAAGACCAGACAGAGCCACCAAGAAGGACAATTTGTCTTTCCTTCCCCTGTTATCTCAATACATTGCAGGAAAGAAGATCAAGAATGCAGCCAGCCTTGGCCCAAATCATTTTAAATATAATACCTACCTCTCAGGTTAATTTAATTTCCAAGGAGAGAATAATTTACAAGTCACTCTGTTTCCCCCATCCATTCATTCTCCCAAGTACCTGTTCATCCTCCCTAGCAATCATATATTGCCCCCTCAAGAATTACCTGTATTCCTCATCTCCCCTTCCTCTCTAAAATGAAGGTATATAAACTTCTGGATCCCACTAGGATATTGGACAATCACCTGTGATTCTCCCCATGCACACAGTAAATTTGTAATCTCTTTCTCTTATTAATCTGCCTTATTATGTGTGAGTTGATCTTTCAGATAAACTTCCAGGGGTAAAGGGAAAGTTTTCCCCGCTGCACTGCAACAGCAAGAAAGCCCAGGCCTCAAGTATACTCTTGGGACTCCCCAAAGGACTAACCCAGGGAACACAGAAAAGACTAGCAGCCCCCCAACCCTATCCAATTGCTGGGAGATTCTGATACAACTATTGTCTCAGATTCATAGGCTTTTGTGAGGGTAACTGACATCCTCTTAGATCCAGCAGCCCAACGGGGCAAGGCTGGGGGCCTTGGCATTGGTAGGAGTCAAGGAATGTGGATCGCAACACCCTCCTTGGTGTTTGGCCCAGCAACCAAACGTGCCTTCCTCTTTGGCCTGAGCCCCCGGTGAGCAGTGAAGGCAGTGGTACAGCCAACAGTCACTTCTGTTTGCATATGGTGGTCCGTGGTCCTCCACTCAGGTCTAAATTAAGAACATAATGGGTGGTGGACTCCATGTGTTCTGGACTTTAGTCAGCGGGGCCAATATAGGTCGGCAGCGCCATTTGGAACAGGGGAGACTGCAATGAGCAGAGAATTTAGATTGCCACAGAAAGGCACATTTTGGGGAGAACAATAACTCTTTTTTTTTTATTTCAGCATATTATGGGGGTACAGATGTTTAGGTTACGTATGTTGCCCTTGCCCCCCCCTTACCCCCAAGTCCAAGTTTCAAATATGTCCATCCTTCGGGTGGTGCGCATTGCACTCTTTGTGTATGCATAACAATAACTCTTTGATCTTTAGCTTTTCCTGAGACATCTGCCCCAATTCTCTTTAGACTGAGTTTTATATTTCTTAGTTACAAAGGGAAAGAGCTATGCCATCCTAGAACAGGAGATGCAAACTGTGTGTGTGTGCGTGTGTGTGTGTGTGTGTGTGTGTGTGTGTGAATATCTGAGGACAAGCATTCAGAACAGGCCGTTAGAACCCCTGGCCTTCCCAAAGAGCTGCAACTCCCAAGAACAGCACTGCCTTGACAGCACCCACACTCCAGCCCCTGTGGCCTGGTCTTGACTTTGCTCCAACTAGCTTTGATGACACTGCAGCCCAGACTTGCTGCACTCAGACCTAATACCCCTGGATAACAATCCCCCGGAATGCAGACTGGCCCATCCCTGACCCAACCCTGGCCACAAACCAGGCTTCACTACCTTCCAACGACCAGGAGGCAGTAGTCTGGCTGGGCCCTCCTGCATCCGCACTGATCATCAGCCCTGGTCTCATCTGGACTCATGACCAAAAAAGGACAGTAAGGGAAGGCACTGTCTCAGAGCTCTGCTCCAGGAGAAAGAGGTCAGCAACTGTCATCCACCACAGCCTAGTCAAGTGACCACAGATGCTGAAGTCCCCCCAGTCTGAAAACTAGAACAAAAGGCAGGAGAAAACACTGGGTGGCCAGCAGATCAGGGCTATGGTGTGTTGCACCAGCCAGCAAATGGATAGGAGGTGCCCCCAACAAGGAAGACATACCATGGACATGGACATGGAGCAGAGGGGACAGAGGACAGGGAAGGTGTCTATAAGACTGTGTCTACCTTGGGGACTAGCGTACCAACATCTATGGCAGCAGTCTAATGAAACGCAAGGCCTGGGGGCTTTGTAAGTCAGCTAACTCTGGTGGCATCCAAGACATATCATTTCAGTTATCTGGATTAAAAACTCCCCCAAACTTAGTGAATTAAAGCAAAAGCCTTTTTTAAATTCCGTATTATTGTGGAGGATGACTGGGCTCTGCAGATTGTTCTGTTGCTTCCTCACCTGGGGTCTCTCCTGAGGCTGCAGCCAGATGGGGACGGGGCTGGACCTTCCAAGACACCTCCCCTGACATGTTTGGCTGGAAGGCTGGGACATCTCCCCCTCCCCATGTGGTCTCTCCACGTGGGCTTCTTTCCCTGGAAGCTGGATCCTCAGAGTGACTGTTCCAAGAGGACAAGTCCCACTGTCTGACGGCATCACACTTGCTAGAGCTCCATTGGCCAAAGCAAGTGAAATGGCCAAGCCCAGAGTCACAAGAGCATAAAGACCACCCGGTGCAGGTGAAGTGTGTGGGGAGCCACAAAATAAACAGGCTACCACATTCGCACTCAGTAAACTGTTTCTGTGCTCCTGATATTTTATCTATTTGATTCTCCTCTATTTTCCATTAATATTTCACATAGTTTTCATGAACTTTCCTTCTTCTTTTGGTTGAGCCAAATGAAAAAAAGATTTTTTTTTCCACTTCAGTTAAAGATTTTAAAATGAAGTCAGTGCCCATCGCCCTGCTCTCCCCCCAGCCCCCTCCCACACCGAGGCACGGTGGTGAGGGCAGTGCGAGTCAGTTGGACAAACACCCAAGGAGAGCTGAGCCCTGAGGGATGCATCAAGGCCACGCATTCAACCATCCCTGCCTGAAAGTCCTCCTCCAAAGCAGTCCCAGCAAAATCTCTCCAGTGCCCTGACTTTGTGTCTCCTTTTAAGGGAAGCTGCTTCCTCACATGGTAGAAATGTTGCATCACTGGTTACAGCAAAAGTCTATTACATCTCAAAAAAAAAAAAACCAAAAACAAAACTCTATCATGACTCAGGGACTTTCAAGACAGTAGCCAGAGCCCAATTACTGTCTGGTGCTATTTTCACCTTAATGACATCAGACCTCTTACAAAGACATTCACCTGAAAATTGAGTGTCATGGGACCAACTCCTCACTGGTACCCATAGCAGAGTGACCTGCCGCAGTCTCTGAGAAAAACTAGCAAACAAGTCAATCTCTTTGTTATCGGGAAACTTGATTAAAATGGAAATTGTATGCACCGCTCCACTTACCTAATCACTGAACAATGCTGGAAGAGTTCTGCAGGCATTTCTGCTGCATTTTCCACCTTCTAGCTCTTCTGCATGTAGGGAAAATTCACAGAAAGAAAAAATACATTTGAACTAAATAAGGATTGGGACAGGCTCAGCCAAACAGAAAATTTGCAATCCACATAACCAAGGCTTCCAGGACCGCATGTGGCAGCAATCCAATCAGCTCCACTTTCAAATAGGTAGTTAATGGAGAATACACTGGATCATGCTGCCCGCTCTCAATTCTGAGTTGCCAAACTTACTAAGATTCTCAGCACAGCCCATCCCTGCTCCTCACTGGGAAGAGGAAAATGGGTGCCACCCTAACCCAAGGAGGTGGTCAGCTCCAAAGAAAGGTCTCTTCCGAGCAAGACTGTCTGTGCTGATTCCCTAGGCAAGCACCAGGTTGGATGTCTGCAGACCACCTCCCAGTAACTCCAACACGGTCAGCTTTTCCCACAGCTTTGGAAGAGAGCTTTGTTTCTTCCATTGAACTTGAAGGCGAAGCACCCGGCTTCATGTAAGGGCCGTGTAGTGCAAAAACTGTGTGTATTTAACAGCAGAATCACACTCAATGCAGTGAGAGGCTTCCCCCGTGAGGAATAATCGGAAACCGAGCCCTCCGGAGGGAACGGCCAATTCCTGCTTGGGTCTGATTCTCACTCTGCGTGTGAAGCACACGCTCATTGCGGGGAGTGCTGGGCTGAACTGGAGGCTCTGTTCATGTGATTTTCTTTCTCTCTTTCTCCCCCTCCTGGTCTCTCTCTGACAGACACACACTGCTGAATTCCTACAATTCTGTTGTAGCTGGTCTCTTTCTCTCGGGCTGTCTGACCTCTCTGTTCCAAGGTTTAGGAGGCAGTATAATAAGTGGTTAAGAGCACAGATCTGACTGTCTAGGTTCAAACCCGGCCCCTCCACTTATTAATCTGTGATTGTTACAAGACACTTAATTTCTTTGTGCTTGATGTTCTCATTGAAAAACAGGAATAATAAGGTTCCCTCATGGGATTGTTGTGAAAGAAGCATTTAATACAGTTCCTGTTTCCTAGTACACAATCAATAAAAGCCATATTACCAGGAGCAGTAGTGGTGATAGTGGTAGCAGCATTGTTGCTATCACTGCAACAACTCAGATTTTCATGCCCAATCTCAGCTCAGCCAGGCTACAGTCCCAAACCCAGGGCGGTCCATAGGCAGGAGAAATGTGAGCTGTCCCTTCCACTGGCCAACACCAAGTCCATCCTGCCCCACGTCCCCTTCAGACCTCAGCACCGCAGACAGCTATTTTCACATGGTGCATCCCATGATGCAGGCCCTGTCTTGCAACCCGACAAGGGAACTCACGCTCAGCACCCTAACCCCAGGCTTCTTCCCAGGTCCCTAGCCTCTGTCCTTACTGGACTGCAACCTTTGCTTCCCTCTTACTAGGCTGGCGGAGCCTCCTGCCAAAGTCTGCAGCCAGCGCTCCTGCTCACTTCCTCTTCTCTAATCTGCTTCTCACATCTCCAAACGCGTTCGTCGCTGCTCAGGGTCACCCAGGATCACTCGCAATTGGCCCTGTGTGGACTTGGCTCCTGGTGTTCTCAGCCCCACAGAGTGAGAGTAAATAGATAACAGTTACTGAGCACACGCCTGGCACTGTTCTAGGAACTTCACACAAAATAACTCATTTCTCCTCACATCAGCCCTATGAAGTAAATACTATTGTTATTTCATTTCTCCTGAAAAGATGACTGAAGCACAGAGAGGTTAAGAAGTTTCGTAAGAAAACACAGCTACTTAGTGGTGGTGCCACGATCAACCCTAGAACTGTGGCTCCAGAATGCACACTGCAATATATAGGAAAACCCTCCTAAAACACTGTGTGTGTGTTTGTGAGAGAGAGAGAGAGAGACATAAGAAAAAATACTTTGGAAATATATATATATATATATAAAATATATAAAAATATAAACTTTCTCTTTTATCACAGCATCTCAGCATATTGGATGCAAACAAAAACTATACACTGATTGAACAACCCTACGAGGGCTTCTTGCCCAAAGGCAGGGCAAGTGACATCACTTCCCTCTGGGACTAGATTTTCTGTTCCTGAATATCCTCGTCCTCTGGATTCTGGTCCCTAAGGCCTACAGATAGACCACTCAGCATGGACATTGCCTCCTACTGTCATTCCCACCAGTATGTTGCCCCATCTCCACACGGAGAGGTGTTTGGGGCCTGGTGTGTGCTTTGAAGCTTGGCTAATAGTCACATGTCATGTGATTAGAGCTCAGTTTAAATTCTAACTAAAATATGCAAATAGCCAAAGCATGCCTTTAAGACGAGACATAATATTGCCATCATTTTCTCAGTACTGTACCAGCAACTCCATGCTGGGTAGAATCTAATCCAAAATCGATTCTCATCATGCAGGAATCATCAACTAAACTGACATAACAACTGTCATCAGGAAGATAAATAATTTGGAGAACAAAAAAATACATTGAATTTGTGCAGCTTCTCTGGGAAAAAGATAAAAGCATGTTTCCAATTGACTGGGTCTGCCTGGGATCACCCAGAGTTTGGACGAAGATGCCAAGCACTATCTCAGCTCAATGAACATTCGTAATAACAGTAATAAAACACTGCAATTAGAAAGCTCTTCACGAAATGTGCACAGTCACATTTAATCCTACAACAACGCTATAACATCAGTGTCATTGTCCCCATTTTATAGCTCAGAGAACAGAGGTGAGAAGTCATGAGACTTGCCCAATATTACAGAGCAAATTTGCTCATTCATTTAATTAATATTTATTGAGAAATCACCACATGCCAGGCATTGAGATACATACTGCAGAACCAGAGATGAAGAAGACGTGTTCCCCGTCTGAATAATATTTCAAGATATCAAGCTATGGGACTTCTTCCTCCTATATTTTCTCTCACTGGCCTTTTCCTTTTTCCTTTATGCAAGTCGTTGGCCAGCTCTGACGGCATAGCCTCAGAGAAATATTTGGCAGGGTGGAAACAAATTTAACACCTATGGCTTCCTGGCTCTGATGTTCCAAAAGCCTAAATGCTTAGGAAAACCTTAGACAGTACAATAAAAAAAAATAGCATCTTGAAGAAACTTGATGGAAGAATTTATCCCAGAGTAGACCAAGACTCCCCTTGTGCTCAGAGGAAAGGAGAAGAGAACAAGAGGAAGAAAAAGATCGAGGAGAAGAGGAACCTGTGTCTTTTTCCCACCAGCACCATGATCCTAGAGGGGAGATGGCAGCTGGTCTGTCTAAGCATCCTGGACACTAGGTAGCCTTACTTGTGTGGTTAGAAGCAGCTGACAGCCAAGTGATGTGATGTCTCCACAGTGACCTGTCTGGACTGAAGACCATGGTGTGTCATATGACATGTCTGAGCTTGGAGGCTCCACAAAGAAATAAAGTTGAATTATAGAAAATAAAGAGATACTGTCATTCTCACACACCTGTGTCTATTGATTGAGATGCATACTTGCTACCAAGATGATAAAAAATCACTTCTGGAAAGGTAGCGTAGACTGACCTTCTTGCAAAATAACTAAAGCCAGGTGGGATGGTGCACTTGTAGTTTCAGCTACTGGGGAGGCTGAGGCGGGAAAATTGCTTGAGCTCAGGAGGTTGAGAAGAGCTTTGGCAACAAAGCAAGATTCCATCTCTAAAAAATAAATAACTAATATAAACTCTGGACACAATACTCAAAGATTACCTGAATCCTCTGCAGAGTGAACAAAGGCTGGCAGAATCTGCAAGAGAGCTGAAATTTGGAAACAGGGATTGGTACCAGGTTACTTGCCCATCTTTATGGGTTTGATCCACAGGTCAGCTGTGGTCATAACATGGTATGGAGTGACTTCTAAAAGGAAATCTTTCATCTCTCTGACCAGAGGAAAAAGGAGCTAGGGCTGCCAAGACCACTGAAATGTGAGGGGCATTCCAGAGAGAAGAGAGCCAAAGAAGGGACACCCAGTGTCAGATGTAAACTTTGCCCTCTACCCAGTTGCTGGCTGACTTCTGACTCACAAATAGCAGGGCAGGCTGCAAACACTCCAGCTTTAAAAAAGGGGAGACTGGAAACTGAACAAAGATTTGGGCCGCACCCCAGCTATTATAACCATGCTAGATGAGGTAAAGGAAAATATGCTCACAATGAAGGAACTCTTAGCAGAAGGATAGAAAACACAAAAGAGAATCCAATGGAAATGTTAGAACTGAAAAATACAATATATGAAAATTACAAGTCCACTAGATGGGCTTAATATCCAGAATGGCTATGACAGAAGTCAGTGACCTTGAAGATAAGAAAATAAATAAATTATCCAATTTAAGGAACAGAGAGATAAAAGATTGAAAATAAATTAAAACAGAGAGCCTAAGAATCTATGGGAC
>NW_012134858.1:3191694-3197123 GCF_000956105.1 Propithecus coquereli
TGAATTTCATGTTTAGACTTGGGTCGCATCCCCAAGATATCACATTATGCATTTGCAAATATTCCAAAGTCCAAAAGAAAGCAAAATCTGAAACACTTCTGGTCTCAAGCATTTCAGTTAAGGGATATTCAACCTGTATCTCTAGGGCTGAGAGAGGTTACACCAGGGAGGAAATAAGAATTTGGAAGAGCCCTTCCCCCTCCAAGGCTGAGATTAATAGCTAACTGGAAAGGCTGTGACCACCACAGAACACACAGCCTTCCAGAGGCAAAGAAGTTTGCATGCCTATGTGAAGTAGAGCTGGTCTATAGGAGCAGCCAATGGATGGCCCAGAAACTCACCAGAGGGTGCAAGCAGGATAGAGCTGGTCCACAAGACACGACCTGCAGGGGTGCTAGTGGGCCTGAGCTAGTCGGCAGGAAGAGGCCTCCTGGGTAGCAGAGAAACTCTCTTGAGAGTGAAGTCCCCTAGACCTTCTGCAGGCCAATTTGCAGGCAGCCATGCGGTTGGAAGAAAAAGAACCCAAGAATCAGGAAAAGCAGCCCACGCCTTTGCCAGGGACTTGCATCCCTCTAGTGCCCTCTATCGGCTGAGTCTAAGATTGCACCAGCTGGCAAAGGAGAAACATTTACAAGTCCCAGCTCCAGTATCATAAAGGCAAAAAAAGATGGATTTGGAAATTGAGAGGCAATAAATTGATAACTGGCCCAGATGTACAGTCTAATCCCTAGCGATGGCTCTAAAAAAATACAAAGATACAAAGCTTGAAATCCAGTAGATAAAATCAAATAGAATTCTTAAAAAAAAATTCATATAACCCAGTCATTAGGAATAGGGGAATGAAAGAACAAGAAACAGAAGGGACAAATTAAAAATGGTAGTCTTAATCTCAAAATCACCATCCTAAGTGAAAGAAGTCAGATACTAAAGAGCGCCTATTGGATCATTCCATTTATATAAAATTTCAGAAAATGACACCTAATCTGTAAAGATAAGAACCAGATCAGTGGTTGTCTGGGACTAAAGACGGAGGAGGAATGGACTGCAAAGCGGCATGGGGGACCTTTGGGAATGATGAAAATGTTCTGTATGTTGATTGCAGCGGTGGTTTCAAGGGTAAATACGTTTGTCCAAAAATGCATCATTGAATCATACACTGTAAATGGATGCAATTTATTGTACATTAATTTTACCTCAACAGAGGTTTTTAAAGGCAATAGACAAAATGTTTCAACAGAGACAAAGGGCCTGGGGTGCTGGAAAGTTGGGGGGAAGAGCTGAATGGCCATCCAGTGGACCTGGTGCCCTTCCTGTGCTGTGGGGTGCAGCCTTCACGTCATTAATGGAACCTGACCTCTTATGAGCCCAGTCCCATCTGCAGTGGTGCACACCCTCAAAGATTCAGCTTTCCAGACCCAAACATGGTAGAGATAAAGCGAGTGGTGTTTCGCTGTCCAAGGTACCTGCTGTATCCGACACAGCTGCCAGTGATAGAAAGAATCACCTGTTAGGTAGGGCCTAGATAGAGACATCTCCTGGACATGCCTGGGCTCAAGCTCAGCCTCCAGGAACTGGCTTCTGATTTGATGGACAGATAACTCCAGGAGTCCAGCAGCCCCCATGCAGGAGCACTGAAACGTGAAGATATAGTCAACAAAGACAGGATGCTGAAGTCAGAAACCACATTTAGAGTCAGGACTGCAATAAATAACCAAACATTTACTTCCCTTTCCCCCCTTGGATGTCCTTTAAAATCAAAGCAAATAAATTTTTCCTTATGTGATTCACCAATATGATAAAGACCACTCCCATGCCTGCCAACTTCTGAGAGCTTAAAATTGGATGATTTGAGGATACAACAAGAAGGATTTTCTGAGTCTAATAAAATGGAGACTCAAATTTTCTTTAGAGGAAACAAAAGGGAAAACACTTTGAAACTAAAATACTCAAAATAATTGATATGCATTTTATTTTGCACATATAAAGTACTGAACTAATTGCTAAGTGGAAAGAAAAGTCTTAAGAACTGACCTTTCAAAATGCAGTAATCTCCTTACAATAACATAAATAGAAGTATGCAAACTGAAGCCACAAAAATATTTTTCTTTTAGTAGATAAAATATTCAAGATCCATGGCCGGGCGTGGTGGCGCACGCCTGTAATCCCAGCTACGCAGGAGGATCACTTGAGCCCAGGAGTTTGAGGCCAGCCTGAGCAACATGCATTAATGATCCAAATGAGCACAATTTCCTTTGAAATCACCATCTTGGGAAGCCACACATTTATTCCCAAGCCTGTTTAGAAATTCTATTTTGAAATTGAATTATCCAATCATCATTTTATATATTTTTTATATTCACAGGGCTTCTTTATGATGCAACCTGAACAGAGCTATTCTGCAGCAGCTATCCTGAAGTATAATATTATTGGCTGGTGTACTGGAAACTGTACAGTTTTAAATTAAAAGCCCTGACTCTTATGATCTCTGTGACATGCAGCAGGTTCTCAACTTCTCTGAACCTCTGTATCCTCATCTGTAAAGACAAGAATAAGAATACCCACATCATAAGGATGTTGAGAGGGCTTTTTTTTTTAAGTTCGTGAAATTTGTCATGCACAGATAATCAATAAATGTTGAAGTCCTTTGTCTTTCCTCAATAGGGATAAACTTTCTTTTCTTTTTCAGAAGACTTCATTTTTGGCAATAGACAAACATGACCTGGAATCAAAATCACTCACTTGTGAACTCTTTGTTGCACCCACTGTATTCCAGACACTGATCTAGGTCCTGCAGGGCAGAACGGCTTGACGCTTTAGAGTAAGTTTCAGAATCTTCCCTGGCAGAGGGATTGAGCAAGCTGCTGAACCCTCTAGATCTCAGTTTCTTTTGCAATAAGGGAGTAATGATAGAAATGACCTCACAATAGTCCACTTTGGTGGCTATGTATTTATTCCAGAGTGAAAGGTGTGATGGGTTCAACTGTGTTCCCCCAAAATTCATGTGTTGAAGCCTTAACTCCCAGTACCTCAAAATGTAACTATGTTTGGAGAAAGAGCCTTTAAAGAGATGATTAAGACAAAATGAGATCATTAGGGAGGGCCCTAATCCCACACAACTGATGTTTTTATTAGAAGAGGAGATCAGGACACATACACAGAAGGATGATCAGGGAAGACACAGGGAGAAAACAGCTACCTGCAAGGCAAGGAGAGAGGCCCCAGAAGGAACTAACTCTACCAACATCTTGACCTTGGCTTCCAGAAGTATGAGAAAATATATGTTTGTTGTTAAAGCCACCCAGTCTGTGGCATTCTGCTATGGCAGTCCTAACAACCTAATACAAAAGAGAATAAATATTTATTCCAGTCTTGTATGCTCCAGATAAGACCACCCTCCCCAGCTTCTCCACTACCATTAGCAGGAGGGAGAGGAAATTCCCCGGTATGTAATAGTCCTGGCCAGATCCCACCACCTCTCCTTCCCTCCCCTACCCTGACACTTGCGTCTTCACCAAACAGCTCACACTGGTTCCAGCGAGGCCAGTTCCTCTGGTTGTCTGCGTGGCCATCACAAGAAACCCGAGGCTCCTCGCTCCTCACCTCCAGATTTTCCCCCGGATCTGTTGATCCCTAATTTCACTCCAACTCGCAAAACTCTTTTCCTCTGTGCCCTACAAAATCACAAGGCATTACCAGCAAAATCCCTATTTCAATAATCTTTTCTGTGAGAGGTCCCTTTATTCTTCCTCTTTAATGTAACTTTGTTCTCCTTGAGAACACTGCTTCCCCTGTGGCCTTCCTCAGTGCTAATGATTTTCTCAACCACATGCATCCTACCATTGGGCCTTGCTCTTTGTTGCAGATCCTAAACCAATTTCTCTTTCTTTTCCCTAAAAACTCCAGCCTTGAAGCCCACACCATTAGATGACACATCATTCCCTCCTGTGGAAGTTGTCAACAGACCTCGGCATCCCTGGGTTTTATCTCACTGTTCCTTGTGGCTCTCTCTAACACTACTCACCATAATTCCCAGTGATTTGGAAATACTTGGAAGTAACCCTCCGTGGCCTCTCAGTTTCTTGACATCCTTTTCTCCAATGATTTCGTCCTCTACTCTATGCCCGCCACGACTCTCAAGGTCATACCCTAGACTTCGTCATGCGTTATCCATAATCGAACTTCCTTTCTAACCCAGTTTCAAGCCTTACACTCTGTTCACCGTCCCTATACTTCATTCATTCATTCAAGGGATCTCTATGTACCAGACACAGTCCAAGATGTTGCTGATATATGACTGATTAAAATGTGCAAAATTCTGCACCCCTGGGGAACTCACATGGTGTGGAGGGAGATGATAAACCGAATGTACAGTATTTAATTTGTAATAAGTGCTATGAAGAAAAATTAAGCAGGAAAGAGGATTAGGAAATACCGAAGGGGTCCACTTTTTAAAAGAGTTTTCAGGGATACACACACACATACACACACAAAAAAGATATTTGAGCAAAGATCTGAATGCTATGGAACTGAGCCAGGTAGATATCTGAAAGAGAGTGTTCCTGAAAGAGCAAAGAGGAAACGCAAAAACCCCAGGGTGGGAGCTTATCCGGGGTGTTTAAGGAACAGCGAGCAGACCAGTGTAGCCAAAGAGGACTGATGATGGGAAGAGAAGTAGAAATAAGGCTAGAGACGTGGGTAGGGGATGGAGAAGCAGATCTTGCAGGGCACCCTAATAAGTCATAGTAAGGACTCTCCCTATTGCTCAGATGCATCATCGCTGGGAATTTTGGACAGAGGAGGGGTGTGATCTTTCTAATGTGTTCTGCAGCATCTCAATTCTCAGAACCTTTTAGCCCCACCAGGACCTTCAATACAATGATCAATCCCCACTGCCATTGTTTCTAACCCCCTTCTGACCTTACTGTCTCACTTCCCCAGCTTGGATTCAATGATCCAGCCTACAGTCGCTCCCATGCACATCCCCTGGACTTCTCTGCCTCTCTCACTCTGTGATATTCACCTGGTTAAAACAATCTCTAGTTAAGTCCAACTCTGTGCCTACCCTGTGCCTGCACTCATACAGTTAACCATGGCTGGAGACAAGCTCCCAAATACACTGACTTAAATTCACAGCTACTAATATAAACAAAACCTTTAGTGTGCACTGGCAATCCTACTACATTCCTTTACCTCATTGTCCTATAAAACCTTCTTCTCCCTTGAAGAAACTCTCCCATCTCCTCCTATCAGCTTGTTTTCATTCCCTGACAAAACAGAAACAAACAAAAGAAGCTTCTACACCATCCCATTGCCATGTTACCAACCTACCCCCATCTCTACCCATACATCTGTCTTCCCCACTGTCACTATGGAAACATTGTCCTCACTTATCTCTCAGGTCCATGCTTCTGCTTAGGTAGTGGATCTTT
>NW_012134858.1:3197546-3199355 GCF_000956105.1 Propithecus coquereli
TCTGTCCCCTATAGAGCTTGCCTCTACTTGCTGCTATAGTTTGAACTGTATCCCCCCAAAATTCTTATGTTTAAGTCTAATCCTCACTACCTCAGAATGTGATGTTATTCTGAAATATGGTCATTGAAAATATAATTAGTTAAGATGAGGTCCTACTGCAGTAGGGTGTGCCCCTAATCAAATATGACTGGTGTCCTTATAAAAAGGGGAAATCCAAATACAGAGGCACAGGCAGGAAGAATGTCATGTGAAGGTGAAGGCAGAGTTCGGGGTGATGAAGCAAAAGCCCAGAAACACCACAGATTGCCAGCAAACCCCCAGAAGCTAGGAGAGAAGTATGGACAGATTCTCCTTCCAGAGGCTCCAGAAATAGCCAACCCCATTGACACTTTTATCTTGGAGTTGTAGCCTCCGGAACTGTGAGATAATAAATTTCTATTGTTTAAGTCACCTAGTTTGTCATACTTTGTTACAGCAGCTCTAGCAAACTAATACAATGGAAATCTCTGATTTTCTCCTCCTGACTCTTCTCAGCCCACTCCAATCAGGTTTTACCCCTACTGCTGCACCAAAACAACTCATGTCTAAGATTGTCTTTCTGTTTTTCCATTTGTCTGTTTAATATTTTTATATTTGTAATAGTCATGCCAAATAATATGCAAATATAATATGCATGCAGAAGTAAAGCTTATATGCTCAGTTTAGTAGTTGTAAAGTCTATTACTATCATAAGCACCACTAGACCAAGATATAGAACATTCCAGAACTCTAGAAGCCCTTTACATACCCTTCCCAAATGAAAATCTCTTCTTCTCACTCAGAGGCACCAACTCTCTTAAATGTTATGATAACACTCTTCTTCCCTAAGAGAGACATGTTTAAATCTACCACTATGATTGTGTACTTTTCAGCTCTCCTTGTAGGTCTATCAACTTTTGCTTTATATATTTTGAGACTATTTATTAGAACCATAACAAATTTAAATGTTTATATCATCTTCATGAACTAAATCTTATATCATTTTGAGTGAGTCTCTGTCTCTAGTAACACTTTCAGCATTAAAGTCCATTTTTTTTTCTAATTATGATTTAGTTACACCAAATTTCTTTGGTCAGTATTTCTATTTTTTACTTTCAAGCTTTTTGAATCTTTGTATTTTAGATGAATCTCTTGTAAATATCACATGCTAGTAGATAGAATTTTAAAATCTAGTCTGATAATCATTGTAATTTTAACGTGAACCTTTAGGATATTTACATTTAATATAATTTTATGAGCACTGACTCTTAAAATTATATTAAAGAGCACTGACTTTTTAAATCTATCACCATATTTTGCACATTGAATTTGTTCCATCTCTTTTCTGTTTCCTTTTCTCTCCTTTCTTGCATCCCTTTGGATTCACCATATTTTTCATTCCCTTATACCCTCTATGGGTTTAGAGATTACACTTTCTATTACTTTGGTGATTATTCTAGAAATTACAGAATGTACACTTAAATTATCAAAGTCTAAAGCTAATCAAAACTTTTGCATTGCTTCCAGATAATATATTCCTTTAAGACATTCCATCTGAGGGAAGCCCTAGACCTCTGTTTCCTTTGCTTTCTAGACCACTTAATTTTAAGCCCAAATATGTAGTGTCAGAAAATGCCCTCAGGATTTTGACATTTGGATAACCCACTTATCACCAAGTGACGTGGATTGTACCTCTAGTCTCAGCCTTGGGAGGCTGGAGCAGGAGGATCGCTTGAGCCCAAAAGTTTGAGGCCAACCTGGGGAACATAGTGAGACCCCATCTCTTAAAAA
>NW_012134858.1:3200085-3208632 GCF_000956105.1 Propithecus coquereli
TGTTTTCCCCACAGCGTGCTGTGCATATGTCTACCACTGCACTGATCAAACCCACAGTGAAAGCAGCTGGTTTACTTGTCTTTGGTCCCCCAATAGTTGATAAATATCTTGAGGGAGTTAGGACCAACTTACTCATCATCATTTCCCAGGTTCTTACACAGTACTCAAGACATAACAGGCATTCGACATACTTATTTAAGTGGATGAATGAATGAATGGTGTGTAAAGAACATTTAAAAAACAATTTCAAAAAAAAAAAGAAGCTCTTAAAGTCTGCAACACAGCAATTTCATTTGAATAAGCTTACAGCCTCTCCAGGAGATTTCTTTGAAGAGGACAAATAATATGGTTGCTTGCAGATGTCTGCAAGTACGTGCGGTTTTTTATAGTTTCCCCCTCTTCCACTAGAAACGTCCTCAAAGGTTTAATCTGCAGTGCAGAGAAAAAAATAAAACCCAAACCTAAAAGACAGCAGGGATTGTAAATAGCTCCTGTATATCTGGGCAGGGGGAGAGGTATTATTTGTGACTTCCACTCTTCATCCTATCATTTTCCAAAGACAGACAATTGGATTGCCAAATAGAATAATCACCGTCCTTCCTCTGGCCCTTCAGATACTGAGAGGGGGGTAATATATAGGCCTCGAGAGCTTATCTCCCTGTCATCCCTTCCATCAACTTTGGCACTGCCTCTGCCCGTCTTCAAATGGAAGCTTCAATAGACACCATAGATCATAAGACTTCTAATAAGTGCTCCAACACAAGCAATTACGAAAAACATTGATAAATGGCTTTCTTTGTAGGGAAAAGTGCATCATTTAATACATGATGTTTATCCTAATTAAATGAAGTTCCTGCGCACACAGTGTGTGTAAGTCACATACTTACTCTGTAGTATGTGACTTACAGAGAAAAGGGAAGAGTAGAGCGAGAAGGAGAGTTAGGAGTGTTCATTTGAAGGGATGTTGGATCCAGGCAAACCACTTCAATGGGCAGGAGCCACTGTGAACAAGCTCTTCAGTGTTTTCCTCTGCTCTGTTTCCAAATCTCTTCCTAGGTCGAGGATCCACATCCATTGGCTCTATAGAATTACCGCTTTCTGGGAAAAGATCACATAAAAAAGAAAAAGTAAGAGCGTCAAAAGCAAATTCATTTCTTGTCAACAGAGGCTCTCAGATTAGCCCAGGTTCCCTGTCCAACATCTTTTATATACGCCTCAGAAGATTTGCAAATGCGAGTCTATCAAATTACTGTGAGGATGAGTTGAAATGCATTCACCCCGGAAAAGCCAATTTTCAGTGACTGTGTCAGTCAGAATAAGCTGCAGTAATAACCCCCAAGCTCAGTGCTTAACACAACAAACGTTTATTTCTCACTCCACGTGTCTAATGCAAGTCGGGGGTGAGGGCATGGAGTTTGGGTCATTTTAGTCACTCCAGGATGCAGGCGGATAGAGAATCCCTCTCCGTGTGTGTTTCACAACCCCCACAGCAGGAAAAAAGAAATACGGTTTGGCCGTTCAGGCCTCTGAGGAAGTGACACACCACACTCCTAGTCACACCTCATTGGCCAAAGCAGGTCACATGGCCACACCTAACCTCGAAGGTGTGAAGAAACACTATCTCACCATGGACTCAGAGGCTGAGGTGAACCGGGATGTTTGTGAACAGCATTATTTCCAGTCATGGTGGCCCCGTCCCCATTTTCACATGCCCGCCCCAAGCCCTGTCCGTGGATACTGTCTGTAGCAGGCCCCCTCAGAGCTGACAATGACGGGTGAGCCCACTCGGGAGGGAAATCATGACTTGTCTGCTGCAGAGGACTAACCAAATAAGCTCTCGACAAACATTTTTTGCTCTGCTTTCAGATTTCTGGGACTCATCCAAGAGAGGTATGGATCTCAGCTGCCCTGACGCCATCACCTCGACCTCTGAGCCTGCGGCCACATTCTGTGGTGTCCCTACTCAGTGGAGCAACAACACAGGATGAAAAACTGTTCCGAGCTACTCTAGAGTAGAGAGCATTTTGTTTCTGAACCCAACACCTGAAATCGATCTACTATTTTTGTATCCGTAATTTAACATACATACATGTATTTATTGAATATCTATTATACAGATCCATCACATTTTACAGACGCACATTGTGAATGACAACATTGTGAATGAAATCTTCTCTCAGGGCTTTTTTTTTTTAAGAGACAGAGTCTCTTGCTCTGTCACCCAGGCTACAGTGCAACAGCACAATCACAGCTCACTGCAACCTCGAACTCGTGGCCTCAAGCGGCCTCGCAAAATGCTGGCGTTACAGGCATTGCTTCAGTTTCAAGTACCAATTCTTCACTCTGTTATAGGATTTGGCAGTTATTTCTCTAGAAGTTATTTTCAAGTGCTTTATACAGGAATTCAAAATTACCGTCATGCCTGTATTCACTCTAAGCCAAATGGCCTACTCTGTGTACAGACATGTTTTCTATCATATGACACGCCCAACCCCACCCACATGATCCCACCACGGCTGATTGGACCAAGAGGGAGCACTTGGTTCAAGAGCCACAAACTCATTGGCTAACCAATAGCGAATGCTATGGCATTGCCACAAGCTAGACCAATCAGATTGTCTCAAAAAAAAAAAAAAAAACAGAATGAGCCAGTTAAAAGAGAGAGCTGGAACTGAAAGACTGATGTAAAAAGAATCTCACAATAAGGGTGACCACACAACTTATAATCCAAACTGAGACACTTTGGAGAGTGAAAGAAGACACTAAAAGTTATTAAAATCATACAACTATAATTACTGCAAATTTTCAAATTGTTACCAAAAATAAAATGTTATGGATTTATATCAAACTACAAAACCACCTTAGCAAGAACATTCCAAATGTCCTCCGTAGGCTCTGTGCCAGGACTGCTCAGCCTCTATTTTCTGCACTTAGTCCGCATACCTCACTTACAATTTTCTAAATTTCTGAATGGCCTTTGATAAGTTTGTGCATGTCACAGGCTGAGGCCACGGCACAACTGGATGGTAGACCAAGTGGCCGGCCAAGGCACCGCTGGAATTCTTCTCCCACAGCCGGCCAGGCCCGAGGGTTTGCTATAGCCACCCCTAGCTAAAGTGCGTACAGTCATGTGTCACTTAACAGCAAGGATACGTTAGGAATGTGTCGTTAGGTGATTTAGTCATTGTGCAAACATCCTAAATGCACTTATACAAACCTACATGGTATAGCCTACTACACACCTAGGCTATATGGTGTGGCCTATTGCTCTCAGGCTACAAACTTGTACAGCACGTTACCGTAGCGAATAACATAGGCATTTGTAACACAAGGATATTTGTGGATCTAAACATAGCTAAACACAGAAAAGGTACAATAAAAATACAATATTGTAATCTTATGGGAATATCATTGACCTAAATGTCATTACGCAGCTTATAATTGTACTTTATTTTATAAGTGAACACCCTAAATACTACCCTTGAGAGAGAGGTGTTAGTTATATTGTATCAACATATTATACAATATATGAATATCAAGAAGGGGGCTGAAAAAGAGAAACAGATATCGTGGCCTTCTTTAATATTTAATTCTGGGTTAAAATGATACCCAGTTCACTTCACTTACATCTCACATTTTACTAAACAAATCCATGGTAAAATCCGTAAGTACAAAGCTTTGGTGAGCCATCCTGCCTCATTTTAATGCTACACTTAATAATAAAATGTCATTAAAAATGAAAAATCCAGGAGAAAAGCTAGACCAGAAGGCATGCCAGAACAAGCTATGTAAAATAAACCTGTCCATGCAAAGTGAACGTATGGTCACCTTAACGTAATGGCTGAGTTCAAATCGAAAGCATGTATCACAGAGCAGATGCCCACAGAGAAGCAGAGATACGAAAATACATGAGACCATGGGAACGCTGAGAGGGTGGAGAGAGCAACTGGTTCTAAGAGTTGTTCTTTGCTAGATTCTACTTTCATTCCATATATAGCTTTATAGTTCGTCTCCATTTTCCTGAGATGACATGAATAGATGTTGGTTTAATAACAAAATAGCCCAGTTACAGTGGTATATTATATGAAACAATTAGAATTCTTTTGGTTGCAAGCAACAGAAGATTCAACTTAAACTGGACTACATTAAAAGGGAATGTATTGGGTCACATGATTACACGACCTAACTTCAAACAGGTCTATATCTGGACCTCAAATGACATCACCAGGATTGATTTCTTGGCTCTGCTTCCTCTGAATGAGCTTCGTACTTGGGCTCCTGACCATGCCTCCCAACAGTCCAGGCTCTCTCCTGCTGGGTATACTGGCTTTAAGCACACATCGCCTGGACGGTGCACAGAGTCTGTGTACCAGCACCTCTGCGAAAGTCCCGAGATTCACTCTGACTGGATAAGCTTAGAGCACATCCTCATCTCTGAACTAACCATGATGTCCAAAGAAATGGCATAAACTGATTGAGTTAAACCACACAGCACCCTCCTCTGGTGCCCAGGGGGGATTACATCCCATCCAGACCTCATAAGACAGATCCTGACTAGTTGTGCACCAAATTTTTCTTTTCCTCATGGGCATAGTCCTGTGACCAAGTAACTGAGTTCCAGTAAAAGGATCTAGAATATACCACTGTGGCATAAAAATCATTTGGGGATGAAGGCATTTGAGAATCAACAGATACAAAATTATTTTTTTTCTGAACTCCTTTTTGTTTGTTTGTTTTAGATACAGGGTCTCACTATGTTGCCCAGGCCGGTCTCAAACTCCTGGGCTCAAGTGATCCTCCTGCCTTGACCTCCTAAAGTGCTGGGATTACAGGCATGAGCCTGGCCTGAACTTCTCTTATCCGTCTAAAAGCAGAGTTTCCCCCCAAAATTCAACTGTCATAAGTCTCTTCCCAGGGCAGGGAAGATTAATTCTTTTTTTTTTTTTTTTTTTTTTGAGGCAGAGTCTCACTCTTTTGCCCGGGCTAGAGTGAGTGCCGTGGCAATTAATTCTTATCACCAGAGAGAAGTCTGCATCAGCATAAGAAATCACCTAAGCAGACATTGTCACAAAACCATCCTATCTGCCATCTATTCTCCTAAGAGCCTATTTATCTTTCCTAAAAGTCATCTGTTTTCCAGTAAGTGCCTTTCTCCCCCTCCTTCCCCTATTAAGATGGTATATAAACCCCAAATTCTAGCTGCCTCCTTGAGTCACATTTTTCTGTGAATTCTCATGTACGTAAATGAATAAAAATCTGTCTTTTCTTTTGGTAATCTGTCTTTTGTCAATTTAATTTGCAGGCCCCCAATCACCAAACCTAAGAGAGTAGAGGAAAAGTTTCTCCTCCCCAGCACAGCCAATTGAATGAGAACAGAAGTGAGGTTCACTCACTCCAAGCTTGGCCCGTAAAACCTCCCACACACTCCTCTTAAGTTGTTCCAAACAATGCTTAAAAGTTTTCCAAAAACTGAGCTAAATATCATTTTTAAAAGTTAAATTTAAATAAATTAAAATTAAATTAAAATTCACTTCCTGTGTTGCACTAGCCATAGATCAAGTGCTCAAAACCCACGTGTGCCTAGTGCTACCCTGTTGGACAGCGGAGGTCTCTACAAATTCACTAGATTTTCTCCCTCCAAATCCTTCACTTTGCTTTGACTATGATGTTGAAAATTTTGGGGCCCTGAATTTCTTGTTTAATAGTTTCAATTCTTCTAGTATTTCTCAAGCATGCAGAATTGGCCCCAGGTATATGGTGCTAAATTTTGGTCATTTCCCTAAATATTCAGATGAGAGAATGTGCTAAGACTTAGAAGAGTTCTAAATCTTACAGTTCTTTGTGTTCATTAATATCTGCCAAAAGTCTATGATAATTGTTGTGCCTTGATGTACAGTCAAATAAAGGAGAAAAACTATGATAATTAAGGACGCGCCACATAATGTAGTAACAGGGTGCACACACTAGAAGGTACAAGAATTGAGTCTCAGTGTCTCCTATGCTGTCAATTTGCTAACTCTTGGCTCCAAACCCTCTTCATTGCCCTGTCTGGGTTGCCAGCATGATGTTAAGCTTTGGCATCAATAGAGAGCCCTGGAGGGACGCTGCAGGAGAACAGGTGTTTCCTCCTGGTTCCTGGGTAGGTGTGTGTGGAACACCAAATGAAGCTCTCCCCTAGCAAATTTAAGTGGAATCCCAGCGAATTCCACGGGTGCTCCAGCTGGCTCCCTTGCAGCAAGTTTAGTAACAACCTGCATGGGCAGGGAGTTTTGGATATGCCCCAGCAGGCATCCCAGAGACTTCAGCTGTAATCCTCCCCAACAGGTGGATTCCTATGAGTTCCATGGGTGTGCCAACTGCCTTTCTGGTGTTAGCTCACCAGCACCCCATTAAAGGCAGCTTCCCTGCAAATTTCACCGGCACCCCAGAGACAGTTTCCTGCCATTTAGACCTGCTCAGACACCCGGTGTGTTTCTCTGCCATTCAGTGCATTGTAATCTTTTCCAATGAGGTCTGATCTCAGCCTTGAGGAGGGCTCCCCCTTCCAAGTTTATCTTTTTATTGGGTACTCTCTCAGAGCCCTGGAGTGTATTTTAAGAGTTGTTTTCTATCTCCTCCTAGTAAAGTTTCTATAAATAGTAATTCTTTATATGAAACTTCCTTGTTCAAATTTCTATGTCCTTTCTCTTTCCTGACTAGACTCTAACTGATACACCTCCTTTACAATCCCTTGCGCAGGTGATACTGGGTGAGACACGTCACTTCGCCAGACTTTGTGAGTCTTTTCTGTAAAAAGAATGTCTGATTAGCTCAAAGATAGGTAGGTAGAGCTAAAATCCTTGAAGATCTCTGAAAAATGCTTTCTGCAAAATGGCTTTCTGCCAGTTGATACCTATTAAGAAGCAACTTCACCATTTTTTCATGCAATTATTAAAACTACTGACTTCTCATTTTGAGAGAGAAAATATAAAAACAATCACAAATCAGGTTTACTGATAACCTGTGAGAGTTGAGAAATGTCTTACTGAAGTAAGTGTCAAATGAAACTAGTATCATCCCACTCACTATCCCATTGGCAGCTCTTTTTCATATTTAACTTTGTTAAATGACATTTTCCTCCAGCGTGGGTCTCCAAGGACCATGAGTAGAGAGTGTGTGAGGAAATCCACACAAGACTATAGCTGATCTGAGTCTTCTTGTGCTACGGGGCACTGAACAAGGCAGGGATCTTCAATTATTTACACTCCCTTTCCTGCAAGATGAATCTTATTCAGGCTGTTAACCTGCCAATCTCTAAGCCCAGTGCTATGAAAATCTTTTGTGAAGGCAGCCTGGCATTCTCTGGGCTGCTGTGGCCTACCCGGTGCTTGGGCATCAGGCTTGGGTGACTCTGCCCTAAGGGAATTTCAAACAGAAATTTTACTGGAAGGAAAGCACGACAAAGCTTTCTGTAAGAGGAGTAGTCTGAAGCAGAAATCATACTGCTATCAAGCAGAAATCACCAGCTCTGAACCTTTCTGTACAGATGGGACAAAAGAAAATGTAGAAAGAGATGATAAACAAGAGGAAGTGTTTACTAGAACACTAGCACCACTGATCTGGTTTGGGCGCGTAAAGGGAAACAGTAAATAAAAGAATCTGTATTATCAAGCTAAGTGAGAAACAAAGAGAAAGATTCAAATCAGAAAACAGGAGGGCAACAAGATATCAGGCCAAACATACGCTGATTTTAAAGAATACCAGTTAAAGTGAAAAGATTACTAGCTATGTACAGGGAATGGAAAAATTTTCTTACATTTTAAAAATGAGAAGATTGTTTCTCACAAAGTATGAAGTATGTGATATCAAAGGGGGTTTATATATGGTCTGCAATTTCTGATTTTAATGCATGGGGTTTTAGGACCCTGATTATTGCAGTGACGGAGAGGAAAAAAACTTTTTCCTCTATCCCTTTAAGGTTCAATTCCTGGGGCCCTGCAAATTGATCTGACAAAAGACAGATTAACAGGAGGAAATTGTTATTTCATATATATATATGGGGGGGGGCCTCACAGACATAAATTGAAAATCCCGAAGAGGTGGTCAAACTCAGAGGTGTATATACCATTTTAACAAAGAGTAATAAATCTGCAGAGAAATGACAAAACAAAGGAAAAGGGTTTTGAGCTTGTAGGAGCAATAGATTGTGGAAAGGTAAATATATGGGAAACTAATGGAAGATAAGGGTTATTTAGTAAAGTTTGTTTGTGCAGGCCCATCTTGGTGCCAACTTCCTATCTTCTTCATGGCCATAAAACTCCCCTGGTAGAGGGGATTTATAGCAGTCCTCATTTCTCAGAAGTTTCTGCTCTTGGTCAGATAAGGGAAGCTCTCAGAAGGTTTCTTTCTACACCTGTTGATTCTCAATGGCTTTCAGCTCAAAATAATCTATATGGCCAAGTGGTACATTTTGGGGTAGCACATTCCGATCCCCTTCAATAGCAATAACGATTATAACTCCACCTTGAATGTATCTAGAGATACGCAGACTCTTTAACAAGCACTGTC
>NW_012134858.1:3209837-3222102 GCF_000956105.1 Propithecus coquereli
AAACTACTTGAATACAATAAAATTCTTGTACTACTCCGTGTCCCTAGTAAGTTTTCCTTCTGCCTTGTTGAATATTGTCTCTTTGATCAGACTGCCCTTCCATTCCCCCCTTCCCACTCGCTCTTGCCCCCTCCAGCCTCCTAGAGCTCCTCTCCGTGCCTGATGACCCAGCTCAACAGCCATTTTGATGAAGCCCCTCCCAGGCAGGATTAATTATTCCCTTCTCTGCACCCTGCAGCACTTGGTGCTGTCTCAGAAGCGGCCACCTTACACGCCTGAATCTCTGAGTGCCTATTTCCTTCTCCAAACAGGCGCTCCCTGTCTGCCTAATTCACGTTTGTTTTCGGGGTTTGCTCAGTGCCAAACATCAACAAATGCTTGTCAAGTTGCCTTGCACTTAAATCACTTTTAGAATGCTATTACAGATGCCGGAAGCATCTGTACAGGACATGGCCTCCCAGAGCAGAGTAAGCTAATCGATTATCTGCGATCTGGAGGTGGGAGCTTCCAGCACCTCAATATCCAAAACTGAATACTCTCTTAATTCAGTTTCCATAAAGAGGTGTTCGGTATTTACACAGACAGCCTTTCAGACACAGAAGGTGGATGTCAGATGGTGGGTGGGGGAAGGGAAAAAAGAAGGAAGGAGAGGGAGGGAGAGGAGAAAGGAAAGAAACTGCACGTGAAGCATCTCAAAGAAATCTTGACTTAAGACTTTGTTTGAGGAGTTATTCGTTCCACTCAACTTGACCAGGGAATACCAGTGATTCTGAGAGTTTTCAAGCCGTGTGTCACTCAGGTTTCCATCTCAGGGGTAACCTTGCCCTCTCCTCTGTTTCTGTGTTTTTCAAGCGCGGTTTATTATTCCAGTCAGGAGCTTTCCTAGAAAGGTGGCGCTGAAAGGCATGGAGAAGCACTTGCCAGGACTCGGTGTCGAAGGAACTTTTTCCCTTCCTTTATTTTTGCCTTTATTAGGTCTTCAGTTACAAAGTTCGGTATGCACCACACAGCAAGCTGAACAAGGCAGATGCGGGTTTCCAAGTTAATCACCTCACCACCAGCCCTCCAGTCTCCAGTGGAGATGAATTTAAGATACATTTTAGAGGTAGAAAGGACAGGATTTGGTAATATAATAGGTTAAAAGGTGAGGGGCCAAGAATAGCTCAGGTTGTTTGAGCAACTGAGTGAAAGCGGTGCCCGTCCCTGCAATGAGAAGATGGCAGGGAAGGCTCAGCTTGGGGGAGGAGGGGACAGTCTGGAGTCCAGCCAGACCTTGTGAAGTTCGAAAGGCATCCAGCGAAAACTCTGAGCAGGCTGTTATATATCAATCTTTTCTAAAAAGAGAAGTCCGTTCTGGAGGTCACATCTGGGAGTCACCAGTGCATAAGGAGCAGCTGGAACGATGACAATGAGAGAAAAGGATAATTGGCGTGTGTGTCTTGTAAGTGGTTTTAAGGAGAGTCGGTTCAGTATTTCTACACATATAAGGATCATTCTTGGGTTCTAGCAAACAGTCTTTTTTTTTAATTTCAGCATATTATGGGGGTACAAATGTTTAGGTTACTTACATTGCCCTTGCCTCCTCCTCCCCCCCGAGTCAGAGCTTCAAGCATGTCCATCCCCAAGACGGTGAGCATCGTACTCATTATGTACGTATATACCCATCCCCTCCTCCCCCCTCCCCCCTGCCCGACATCCAATAGATGTTATTCTTATGTGTGCACTTATGTGTTGATCAGTTAATACCAATTTGATGGTGAGTACATGTGGTGCTTGTTTTTCCATTCTTGGGATACTTCACTTAGTAGAATGGGTTCCAGCTCTATCCAGGAGAATACAAGAGGTGCTGTATCACCACTGTTTCTTATAGCTGAATAGTACTCCATGGTATACATATACCACATTTTATTAATCCACTCATGTATTGATGGACACTTGGGTTGCTTCCACATCTTTGCAACTGTGAATTGTGCTGCTATAAACATTCAAGTACAGAGTCTTTTTTATAGAATGTCTTTTGTTCTTTGGGGTAGATGCCCAGTAATGGGATTGCTGGATCAAATGATAGATCTACTTATATCTCTTTAAGGTATCTCCATATTGCTTTCCACAGAGGTTGCACTAGTTTGCAGTCCCACCAGCAGTGTATGTGTGTTCCTATCTCTCCACATCCATGCCAACATTTATTGTTTTGGGACTTTTTGATAAAGGCCATTGTCACTGGAGATAAGTGATATCTCATTGTGGTTTTGATTTGCATTTCCCTGATGATTAGAGATGTTGAGCATCTTTTCACATGTTTTTTGACCATTATTCTGTCTTCTTTTGAAAAGTTTCTGTTCATGTCCTTTGCCCACTTTCCGATAGGGTTGTTTGATTTTTTCTTGCTGATTTTCCTAAGTTCTAAATAGACTCTAGTTATCAGTCCTTTATCGGATGTGTAGCATGCAAAAATTTTCTCCCATTCTATAGGTTGTCTGTTTGCTCTCGTGACAGTTTCTTTGGCTGTGCAGAAGTTTTTTAATTTGATCAGGTCCCATTTATTTATTTTTGTTGTTGCTGTGATTGCCTTGGTTCTAGCAAACAGTCTTTATCCTGTACTAGGGTTTGTTTTTTTTTTTTATTTGATTTTGGGTTTTTTGTTTCTTAGGATTGACTGCTCAAAATATTATTAAATAACTTTTGGCAACTAGAAACACAATCACAATTTGTTGATGTGATTATGATTTATGTTAATAGATCTCTTAATATTGAACCATCCTTGCATTAATAGAAGAAATCCTGTTTGGTTTTGATGCATTATTCTCTTTTTTTCCCTTTCTTCTTTTTTTTTTTTTTGGAGACAGGGTCTTACTCTGTTGTTCCAGCTAGAGTGCAGTGGCATCATCATAGCTCACTGCAGCCTTAAACTCCTGGGCTCAAGTAATTTTCCCACCTTAGCCTCCAGGGTAGTTGGAACTACAGGCACTCACCACCATGTCTGGCTAATTTTGTGTGTGTATGTGTGGAGACAGGGGTCTCACTGTGTTGCTCAGGCTGGTCTCAAGCTCCTGGCCTCTCAGGTGATCCTCCTGCCTTGGCCTCCCAAAGTGCTAGGATTACAGGCATGAGCCACTGCACCTGGCCTGATGTATTTATTCTTTAACTAAAGTGCCAAAATTGATTTTTAATTCAGTACTCTCTTTGGAATTTTTATATGTATATTCATAAATGAAATTGGCTTATGGTTTTCTTTTGCTGTGTTATCTCTTAAGCTTTTGGCATTATGTTTATACTAGCTTTATAAAACAAACTACAGAGAAAGATTTCTTGTTTTATTCTCTAGTAGAGTTTCATTAACATAGAAATTACTGGGCTTGAACCCAGGAGTTGGAGGCTGCAGTCAGCTATGATCTGGCCACTGCATTCCAGCCCGGGCAACAGAGCAAGACTCTGTCTCAAAAAAGAAAAAGAAAAATAGAAATTACTTATTATTTAAAACTTAGGTGTATTTCAGAAGTAACACTATCTAACCCTGGTGTCTTTTCAAATGGTGATTTTTTCCGTTTTATGTTATTGGTTTTTCAAGTTTTCTGTCTCAAATCAAATAATGTGTATTTTAATAGAAAATTATTCATTTTCTGCACGTTTAAAAATATATTTCTTTAAAGCTAATCTTAACATTCTCTTAAAAACAAAATTTTTAAAAATTTTGTTCTATAATTTGGCTATAGTCATTTCCTAATATATCTTCTCTCTCTCTCTCTCACACACACACACACACACACACCAAGAGCTTTCTATTTTATTTGTCTTTCTGAAGAACTAGCTTTTAGTTTTATTGATCCTTCCTATTTTTTTTCTACTTCATAATCTTTAAATCCCTCCTGGTTGTTTTTTTTTTTTTTTTTCAGCTTATTTTACTGTCCTTTTCTAGTTTCTTATGTTGAAAATTTAGTTGATTTATTTTCAGTCTTTTCCTGTTGTTATGAAAACATCTAAGAACAATGTATTTTCCTCTCAATGTATTTTTAGCTATATCCCATATGCTTTGCTCTCCTGTCAATTTGTATACTTTGTAACATCAATTTTTTAATCTCTTTGAATCAAGGGTTATTTAGAAGAGTGTTTCTTAATTTCCATGGGTTGGTTCTTTCTCCCTTACAGATAGTGTGTTTTTGTCGTAACAATGAGTACCAAGGCTGTGGACACCCGTAACAGGTGTCAATGAGAGCCTGCAGGGATTAGCAAGGACATATCTAACTCCACTCTCTACTAGCCATGCTCCCCAGAAAAATAACCTCATTGAGGCTCAGTTTCCTCATTTACAAATGGGGGAGGGGGGACGCTGCCAGTAATACCTGTGCTACAACCCAACAGAGTAATCATGGGGTTTAAATGAGGAAATGGATATGGCCACACTGTGACAACAGTAATTTTATCTCACTGTGACCTGTGAATGTTTACATTGAAAACTGGGCCATTAGGATATACAACCTAAGGCCACAAGTCTAGAACATAACAGACCCAGCTACTCAACAGCCCAGGTCTGTGTGATTCCAAACCTGAGTTCCTTCCCGTGCATCCTGCCGCCCTTGGTAGTAATGCGATTCTTTCCATAATCTGCAGCCTAATGACCTAATACATTTTTAATACATAAGTGGGTGGTACCGGACAAAAGAAATTGTCAAGTAAACAGTTATGCTTCCCACAGTTCCTAGGAACTCTCCCCAGTGTCTTCTGGCTTTTTTGCTGCAGAGCACATGGCCATGCCCTGGTACTGCCTCCATCGAGATTCAACCATAAGCATTTACTTCTGTCTGTAAGCCCAATATTTTACCAGCTATTATGATGTGTGTTTGGGATTTTCTGGTTTCTTTGTTTCCTTTTAATGAAGCACAGTCTGGGTTTTAAGTTGCATGAAGTTCACCAAAATTGATTACACCCTTTCCCCGCCATTTCTCAGGGAAAATAAAAGAAGGGATAGTAGTCTTGCAATAAATTTATCCAGTAAAAAAAAAAAAAAAAATAAGCAGAGGAAGAGCAGTAATGAGAACTAAATCTTGGAACATGAACCACTTTGCCTTATTCAAGATGAAAACAAAATGCTCCTTTAATAAACACTTGGGGGAAAAAAAAAACCTTCTTCTTTGGCCCCTCAGCATTGCAGGGGAAGCTTCTCATGGCAAAAGCCCCAGCCCCTGAGTCTGACACATTTGGCTAGATGTACACCCGACCCCTGCTGCTAGACTGGCAGAGGACTTGCTAGGCCAGTGAGCCGTCATTCTTTATTTCCTGAGCAGTTTGCCTGGTGCACACATGTGGACGTTTGGATGGCCGCACAGCCATGTGGCTGGGGAGAGATTTCCATGCCAAGGCTTCTACCAGCAGCTTAGTGGGGAAGGGAAGAGAAGAATGGGGCTTTGCTGTCAGTCAGACTGACCTGGGCTCCAATCCTGTCTCCCTCACTTCCTATGGAACCTTGGAGAAGGTACTTAGCATCTGTAAAGTTTCTGATCTGTGAAATAAAGACAATAACACCCTTTAAGTTTTGCCATAAAATAAAAGAGCCCCATTCTTTGTCACTGTCTCCTTATCAAAGAAGGGCAGAAACACATCTCAGATATACTGGTCCAACGTGGGTGACCCTGTCTGCTGTGGAACAAAGAGAAGGGATGTGCAACAGAGACCAGTATCCATTTCCTCATCTTCTGGTAAAAGAGTCCCCTATTTTTATCTGAGCGCGTAGCCATCTAAAATAAAGACTAAATTTTCCAGCAACCACTACTGCTGGGTGTGGCCACATAACGAAGTTCTGGACAACGGGCTCTAAGTGCAAGTATCGTGCACAACCCTTTGGAAGACTCCTTAAAAGGAGGAGGCCTGCCCTTGTTAGCCTTTTCCTCATTTATGCTGGCGGGAATGTGGATGTGAAGGCTAGAGCCCCGGCAGCCATCTTGAACCACAGGGAAGCATCCTTGGGTTGGCAGAGCAACAAGACAGAAGCAGCCTGGGCTGCTGACAGCCACAGAGGGGCCAGACCTGTCAGTTTCCTTTGGTAAGATAGAAACAAACTTTTATCTTTTTAAATCACAATTGTATTAAGTTTTTCTGTTACACACAACAGAACTTAATCTTTACTAATACTGTGGAAGTTAACATGATTTGTGCTAAATTTGCTCTCAATATATGGTCAGGAATATGTTTTTCAAGACTGTTTATTCCTGATTCCCTAAAAAGTGAACTTGTTTGATGTGTTGCATGAGGTATTCTTCATCTTCTTCAGGCAAGGACACTGTTGGACCCTAATCCAAGGTGCTTGCTAGAGCCTGTGATACTCACTGCTCTTGAAATACTCTAGGAATCCCAGTGGATTCGAGGCTGAAAAGTAAATTTAAAGGGAAAGACACAGCTTTGAGGAACTTGCCACATCAAACCACATTACATGTGTTCATTAATAACAAAAATAATAATCATATCTGACATGTATTTATGGTTACTATGCACTAAGTGCTATATACTTGGCATGGAATGCCTTATTCAATCCTTCCAACAGACTTGGGATTCACTGCTCTTGTCTTTCTGTTTTGTGAATGAAAAAACAAGAGCCCTGGGCCATGTCACACACTGCCATTCCAACACCTGGCACTGCTGGAATCAGCCAGTCAGCCAGACCCTCAGAGCACCATGTCTATTTCCCCATATTCTCTGATATCTAAAGCTGAAGAAGGTGAAGGGAAAACCCCCTCTTCTGAGTGCTGTTGTGTAGACAGGAACATGCCCTTTTGCAGCCTCGACTCCTGAGGGCCTGGCTGGGACCCTGAGACACAGCAGGCTCTCTCTGAAAGAAAGGTCTTTTTTTTCTGGTGGCCTCTCGCAGGTAACTACCACCCACCTCACATATCACTTCCCAAGCTGGAGGCACGATTTGGATTAACAGCTGCTCACACTTGATTTATGACATTTCATTTCCAACACCATTAATCTATCTAGCATCGATAAAGCTGCTGAACTTTGTGTTCCTTCCTGAGATTAGTTTGAATCATGTATTCATACCCTTGATCATTTTCAAAGACCTGACTGCAAGCTCAGGGATAAATTCCATGCTGTGCTGTAAATTTATCACCGCCTTAACTAGGAATTTGTAATTGTCTTCACTGGAGTTACCTGGACCTTCAGTTAGATGCCGAAGTCCAAATCCCGATTCGGGTTCTGTTCCTTGAATCCCATAACAAAAATTCTGGATGCATAAAAATATCAGATAAGATGAATACTTGGCTTTTCACATTATAGTTTAAGATGATTCAATTGTAGATAAAATTGACAAAAATACAAACTTTCATCCCAAAGTAATATACCCTGAAATGTACCTTGAAATACAGACCCCCTCTCAAAACACTACTAGTAAATAAAACAACTGAAGTAAGAATGTTCCTCTTACACAACACCAGAGTACAAATTGAATATGTTGATAATACCTTAAGTAGTTAATGGGGAAATATTCCTGGACATTCTCAGCTGAAAAGTTAAGGACATTTCAGTGGAAGAAGATGAGCTGGACTCCCTCGGGGAAGGCGCTGGGTTAGGTTTGCCTTCCCTTGTCAGCAGTAGTCATAGGCATCTTCCATCGCCGTGAAATATGCCCAGCAAGCTCAGGCCAGTGCAGCTGCTATGATTTGCAATTATCCTGGAAAAACGAGCAACCTCGAGCCTTGTGTTGGTTGTCCAGAAGTATTAAAACTGTGTTCAGTCTTTCCGTCGTAAAGCTGGCGTGCCCACAGTCAGTTTGAAAGGGAATGTGTGGGCTGCTCTGAATGTCTATTTACCAGCTCGAGATTAGTGGGGGGCCCTCCAGAGCCAATAAACTAATACTCCAGGCCCACCAGAGCCATTGACGATCACATGCTTTCCTTGAGATCCATGGGAAATCCATTCTTTAATTTATTAAAAATGAATAGAGCCTACCCTATATATAGGGCACTGTTCCATCTACAGTCTATGAACCGCACAAAACCCCTGTCTTGCTAAAGCCTACATTCTAGGGTGGAGACACAGACAACAAGGAAAACGGATGAGTAAGTATATACTGTGTGTGATAAGCGCCTGCTGCAGATGTGGAAGGTGCTGCACCCCTATCCCTAGGGCACCCCCCATCCAGCACGAACTGGGTGCTTCTTGCCACAGGCTAATGAATTGAGGGCTTTCTCCGGCCACAAGAGTATGGCTGGACTTCGCAGAGCAGGGCCAAAAGTGCTGGTGGATTAATGCCCTAGAAGTGACCCTCAATCAAGGAGGAACAGAAGTTGGTATACTTGTCTCTCAGCTCCAAATTCATCTTCACTGGCCTCCTGGGGTGCGGGGACAGTTCTCCCTTGTCAGCTGGTACAATGCCAGACTTTGCCAGTGGAGGGCACTGGGGACCCTGGGGGAGGAAGCGGCTTCTCTTCCTGGTTCCAGTGTATTCTCCACTCACTCCTCTGGGGCAGCAGCTAGCAGTGCAGGGACACCAGAGACACCCAACCACTGTGCCTGCCCCACCCGTCAATCTCAGGAGCACCAATCTCACAAGTACCTCCCCACGGGTTCTGCAGCAAGACACAACCCCAGAGAACGACTCCCCAACACCCTAGAGGGGTCGAGTCCCAGTGAGCCCCCACAGCCCTCTCCAGCGAGATCTGGGTCTCTGCCCTGAGGAAGGGCTTCTTCAAGATGTGTGCCTTCCTTGCTATTCTGCCACATCCCTGGAGCTAGTGGCTGAGCTGTTCCCCTCACCTGTGTTCTTGATAGTTCTCCCTTACTCCTTAGTAGTTAATGCCCTGACCTGTTAAAATGTACCTGGGATTTTTTTTAATCAGGCATGGAAAGACACGCAGACATGAAAATGATTGGAGGAAGAAAGCAGGAGGCAGGGCATGCCGTGCAGGGCACGTGGGCAGGCACCAGGGCTGGCCAGAGGGCAGAGAGGAGAGAAGAGCCCATTAGTGAGATCTTCACAGGGAGGAATGGGTGAGGCAGGGTAGGTTGCTGAGTAAGTTTAAGATCGAGTAGTTTGAATAATTTCAGTGTGTTCTGGAATATAGGGCTGGTCCCTAGGTGTCGAATACCTGGCCCTGGGGTGATTATGGCGTGGGTAATATTGGATTGGTGCGTGAGAGTTTGCTGAAGGAGATGGTTGGGGGTGCGGCTCTGGACTCCCTGGTTTGTGTATCAAAGGCGAGCTCCTCGAGGAATCATTTGCTGTCTCTAAGATTAGCTTGCTCTGGGAGGGGCAGTCTCTCCAGGATCAAGGCCCCAAATGCCAGAGCATCAAGAATACAGAAAATAAGAAAACATGGTCAATCAACCTGATATAGTTATTAATTCTTTGTATGAAATTTTCCTTGTTCAAATTACTATATGGTTTCTGTCTCCCGGTTGAACTCGGATATACAACGTTGCTTAATCTGAAAATATGTATCCAAAAACCAGAAAATGATCACATCTTTTTCCCGACAATTTCCCTTTTAAGGACCTATAATAATCTGAAGAGTGAGCAATACTTGGAGCAAGAGATATTCATCGCAGAATTATCTAAAATATCTCAACTTCTTTCCCTGCTTTCACACAAACTTATGATTTCTGTTGTTCTTATTACATGTCTATTCTCCTGCCTTCTGTATTTCTAACCCCGGCTGGAATGTCAGCTCCAAGAGGGAAGAGACTGTCCTGTTCGCCGTTGCTCTCCACGAGACCAGATGAGGATCCAGGCAGAAGAAAGAAGCAGTTTAAAGCAAGTAGGAGGGAGGACGGAGAGCGTGGAAGTGAGTCTCTGCAGCTTCTACCCCAACACACCCCTTAGGGGAGACTGGCATCGCGTGCTAGGAGTTCTGCTGAGTGGCAGCTCCCACGGGGGCATGAGGAGAGGAGGAGAGAGCGAGCAGGAAGGTGCAGCTCAGGGGCAAAGACAGCCCCGCACGGCCCAGGGTCCAGCAAAGTGAATTAGCTTGGAAAGGATCCATTTGGCTCAAGGACCCTTTCAAAAGAGCAAAGAACCTATATGAGAGGCGTGGGGGAGCGTGCACGTGCGTGTACGTGAGCGCTAACTGGAGGTGTGGCTGTGTGTGTGTGCACGTGCAGTGGAGGTGAGAGGGGAAGCAGCAGCACCCCCACGGGATCACCCCCATGAGATCACCCCCACCGGCGGTGCACCTGGGCAGCACAGACCACCTGCGTCACAGGGCAGGCCGGACGGAGCGGTGCCACCCTCAGCAGACAGGGATGAGTAAGGGAGTGCAGACACCACCCGCTGGGAGAAACACTGAGTCCAGTCTCCTCTAACCTGCAGGGGGAGCTGGCAGGATGAGGCCACGGCTGGTACCACACAGTGACTAAGAAGAGAATCTCGAATCTGCCTGGGAAAACTACTGAATCGTGTTTACCGTTCGTGAAGAGCCAAGATTACGTTTTCCCCCATTCAGGGAAATGAGAGCTGGGAATGAAAAAGTCATTTACAGTCATAAACCAACGGGGGATTCCACCGTTGTGCTCTCCAGTTTTGTTGCTGGTCACAGCTTCTCCATTTGCACGTTACATGTGGCCTTTGACAAGCATTTCCCAAACTGCAGTATGCGTAATGTTAGGTGTCACTGTTACAATTTCTTCCATACTTGGGTGTCACTTATACTATCTTTACTTAATATTTTTTTTTACATCAACTTGCATTTTTGCTTAGCTCCATTCTAACCAGTAAAATGTCATGAGCTGTGCTAATTATATTTTTATTGGATATTTTATTACACACATTAAAACAAATATCTACTTATACCTACTATTAAAATAAAAGGTGTGTTCTTTATCGTACTTAAGATCATCTCACAAACCATTGATAAGTGCAACACATTTTGGGAAACACGGTGTTACATAGTGCGTAAGGTCTTTCATTATACCTAAATCACTGTGAATGATTTGCAGGGTTCTCTGGAAAATGTTAGAAAGGCTAAGAAAGAGTCTGTGAGCTCTTGACATTTTCCTGAGGGAGATGAAGATACTCTGCCCTATTTTAAGCTTTTCTCTTCAAAAAATGCTCATCACTGGAGACATTTGGAAATATCAAGAACTTAAAAAGGAGCTGCTGACTACTTTCTTTCCCTTCTAGAATGTCAGCACCCCAAGTGATGTCAGCTTGTACAGAATGAGATCCATAATCTTTGGTGTTACGTAAATGGATAAAGGGAAGAGAACAATTAAGGCAGTTACAATATGTAAACAATGCAGAAAATCGAAGCACGTTGCTGCATTTAGTGTAGTGGAAATGATGCTGAAATAGAAAAGCAGGAGGACCTGGGTCCCTGTCTCACCTCTGCCACCTACCCACTGCCTTAGGGACCTTCAGGTAAACTGTTCCCTCTCTCTGGAACTCGGTTTTCTTCTTCTGTGATGAGGGAGTTGGATTAGACCAACACTTCTTAAGCAACATTGTTGGATAGGCATCATTACCTACTAACACCCTAACAAATGAAAATATGCAGTAGCACTCATCAGTTTTTCTAAATTCTGTTATTCTCCTGAAAAAAAATCACAACCAGCGGACAAGGTGGTCTCTAAGGCATGTTCAGACGCTGACATTCCATCCAAGGTTTCATGAGGTCATCTCCTCAGTGAGGAATTCCTCGGAAAGAGGTGGGGGCCAGGGGCAGTTGGAATAAACCGGGGGCTCACCGATGGGTACTGATAGCTATGAATGTATCCATTACAGAGGTGGATGGGGTCCTTTTGTTACAGCCTTGCCAGGTTCATTGCCTGCTGCTCAAGAGGAAGCCAATACACTGAGACAGCAGGGGTTACGGCAGAGAAAGAGTTTACCACAGCAGGCACCACGTGAGGAGATGGGAGGAATTTCTCAAATCCATCTCCCCAAGAATTTAGCAGAAAGGGTTTCTAAAGACGGTTTGTCAGGCAAAGGGCCAGGCAGTTGGATCTGCTGATTGACTGGGTTTGGGATGGAACCACAGGGGTGTAGAAATTCTCTTCTTTGCTGAGTCTTCTTTGCTCCTTGGGTGGGGGTCACAAGACCTGTAGAGTCAGTTCCTTGGTCAGGGCCGCTGGTCTGGGTGGGCCAGCTGTTCTACCAGAATGCAGGACCTGGAAGATGTCTCAAAAACTAGGCTGAGGTTTCACAGGGGTGACGTTATCAATGGGACCAATGAAGAAAGCTGAGAATCTTTATGACATTTGCTATAGGACTCCTGAGTAGTAAGCAACTATAGGAAAGCTAGGGAATAATGGCTGGTTATATTAATATATATAT
>NW_012134858.1:3225104-3227643 GCF_000956105.1 Propithecus coquereli
TGGGTAGGTTTTTTTTAATTCCTTATCCGATAGCAAAAAATATAAAATATTTATAAGTGACTTAATGTGATGTCTGGGATTGCTTCAAAATACTCCAGCAAAAAAATGTTTAAATGTTTAAATGAGCAATAAATTAAATAAGATTGGCAGAATTCTATTAAAAATAGTGAGGAAGTCTGGGAATGGATACATGAAGCTTCATTATATTCTGCCATTGTGTATGCTTAAAATTTCATAAAAAGTTAAAATTTTTAAGTCCCAGAGCATAGCAGGGGCGCCCCAGATCAGTGAGTATCGGAGACAGTGGTGCCCGGGGGTAGGAAGCAACTTCTGCCGGCGCCTGCCTATGGCTGTGCCCAGCTTCCCTCAGTTGCTGCCCATTTCATGAACTGTCTTCCTCGGTCTTCCTGGAGATTCAGTGAACTACCCAGTATCCTTACAGTACATTTGTGCTTTCTGCTTAAGTTCCTACGTTAGGTAGATAGTGAGCGATTCCGGGTCTCCTAGGGACGAAAGTGGGCCTTAATCCTGTCCTCAGCGACTGCCACACCTGAGGGAGGAGGGAACACCCCATGGATCTGCCAATCAGAACTTTGTGCACCAACTGCAAAAGAACGCAGGGGACTCTCTAGCCCACGGGCCAAGTAGCACAGGTACAATGGAGTCTAGAAAAGTGATGTAGAACAGTTTTCAGAGAGGCTCATGGGACATCTGTGTGCATAGTAAGACTCAGGTCATATAACTCCCACCTACCCAATCAAAGTGGTTCCATGCTGACATTTTGAGCCATGGGGAGGTCCCTATCCAGACACTATAAAACAAGACCCAGACCATAACCAAGCTCTCTTTTGCTATGACAATGGGTCCGGTCGTCATCTGTGGTGTTATATGTCTTGCTCTCGCTCTGTAAACCTGTATCTTGTTCTTGCTCTATAATCTTATCTTTCTCTCCTCAATAAACCTCATGTTCCTGCTTGCCTTACTTTGGTGTGTCTGGTCATTCTTCAGCCATGAGCGCAACAAAACTGACATTTCAGTCTGCGACCCGACGCCTATAGTTTGAAACCAAGAATCCTAATGGCAAAACCTAGCAAATTAAAACCTCCAGGAGATTTTCAGGTTCTCTCATCTGGTCAATACAATTAGTTAACATAAAACTTGGTCAAGGTAGACAAATAGGTTTTAAAGGTGAAGCTGTTCTTCCCTCCTAAATCACTGACGGACTTTGATGATTAACCTCATACTAATTATCTTCCTGTTATGCCTGTTTATGGCCTCAGATTCCTTCTCAGCACTGCTCTCCAGGCAGGGAATGCCTGACATAGCTGAGCATGGAATTACAAGGTATCTGCTATACCCAGCCTAGGAAAAGCAGAATAAACAGGAAAATCTGCCACCACCCACTATAACCTATAAAGATAATGTATTTTTAAGCTGATTATAAATGAGTTCAAGCTTACTGTGTCTCCCCTCTCTCCTCTCCATCTTCTCTTTCCCAGTTGTAAAGGTATCAATGACACACACATTGTATTTAGTATGAATTAATAATATCGGGAACTCCTCAAAAGAAAACTTCACTGTAAGGGAATATCCCTGGATCTGAAGGGTTTATGATCCCTTTTGTTCAGTCCTATCTCTGTATCAGCTGTTTGCCACAACCACAAACGACAACACACACAAATACACACCTCACATATTTCACAGTGGGGTCTTTCAAGAAATGGAGGAGGGCACATGAATTGGCATTTCCCAGCACTGGGGAGATGCTAAACTATATACTACAAAGTATGGCTTCTGGAACTTTCTCACTATAGAGGCAAAAGAGAGTGGATAGGATCAGGGCTCACTTTCCCCCAGATTACCCACAGAGATGGGAGACTTCAGAGCTGCCACAGCAGAAAATTTCTCATGATTTCTCTTTCAAGTTGATCAAAATTTTACATCCCATTTCATAATAGTCATATTTGTTTAAATATGCAAGCAATTAAAAAATATTTCAAGAAGAAACACCACCTTCACCTCTGACCCATTTAGCCCTGAGATCTCCACACCCCAGGGTGGGGAATGAAGGGGAGAGAAACTGAGCTCTGGTTTCAGGTCAGCTACTAGAGCTGTTGACCCTGAAAGTAACATTGGACCTGTCAGTTCTGGTGTCTGTGCCTCTCGAGGATGTAACAGGATAGAATGAAGGGCTTTCTGGGAATCTCTTGTTTTCCTGGAACTGTTGACCAGCGCCCATGGGTGAGCTCAAAGGGAACAAGTACTATGACAGAGGGAATGGCCTGGAAAAAAAAAAAAAGGCAAAAGATGTTTTCTGTCTCTTTAAAACTTCCCCCATTCCTTTTGAGAACTAAGGCCTGCATCCCTGTCTCGGGGGCAGGTGGTCGGGAGAGGCAGGGGAATATCTTTTGTTCTCTGTGTTACAGGAGACAGCTCAGCTGAAGTGTGGCTCCATCCCAGGCCCAGTGCCTGGCCACTGGAGGTCTGGGTGGGCCTCACAGGTGGGCGGAGGTCATGGCTTTGTATTCAGCAGAGATGG
>NW_012134858.1:3227693-3230297 GCF_000956105.1 Propithecus coquereli
GAGAAATCTTTCCTTGAATATGTGAATGCCAAAGGCTTACCTCAAATGCATTCCGTACCTCCTCTCCCTTCCTTGTCCTCCAGCTGAACCCCGGGTGGCTTCCTCTGGGGACACCCAGGCCCGGCCCAATGCAGCAGGTAAATCATCCCAGCCCTGCGAGCTGCGGTACGATTGGAAGCCTGTCAGGTTCCAGGGCACCGATTTTCTCTGAGGTAATCTTACTTGCACATTTTCTGCTCTGCAAAACTTGCTCAAAACCAACAAGGTAAGGGTTTGTACTGACAGAGGCACTGCCTTCAAGATGCACAAAATAGCTTGAAGATTTACAGTCACCTGATTTCACTTCTCACTTCTATAACCACGGTCTTGGTCTCTTAAGTTTGACAAGCATATCTCCCTCTACATACGTTTGTGTACCGTAATCCCTTTGGCTCCTGTGTGACCTGTCTTAGAATGGAAACTTCATGGCACAGGGATGAGTCTGAAGGAGCTCAGGGAATTTCACCCCAAAATATGACTCCTTGGTATAAAGAGTATTTTGAATTAAAGGCCCTCAGGAATCAACAGGCCTTGGCAGGGGCTTTCCCTCTATCTGCATAAAACCAGGCAGAACCATCACAAAGAACAATGGCCTTTCCTTTCCCTCCCTGTTATCTCACTATATTGCAGGAAAGAAGATCAAGAATACAACCAGACCTGGCCCAACCCATTTAAAGATAATACCTGTCTCTCAGGTTAATTTAATTTCCAAAGAGAATCATTTTCAACTCAATCTGTTTCCCCCACCCATTCATTCTCCCAAATATCTATTTTTTCATCCTCCCTAGTAACCATGTATTGCCTCCCAACAGAATTACCTGTATTCCTCATCTCCCCCTCCACTCTACAATGAGGGGATATAAACTTCTGGACCCCAAACATTGGGCAACACTCTGTGATTTGCCCCATGCACATGGTAAATAAATTTGTAATCTTCTGTTCAAATGTGGTCCGTGGTCCTCTACTCAGGTCTCAAAAGAACATAATGGGTGGTGGAGTCCATGTGTTCCGGACTTCAGTCAGCTGGGACAACATAGGTTGGCAGCACCATTTACAACAGGGGGGACTGTAATGGACAGAGAGTTTAGATCGCCACAGAAAGGCACATTTTGGGGAGAATAATAACTCTTTGATCTTTAGTTTTTCCTGAGACATCTGCCCAAATTCTCTTTGGACTGAGTTTTACATTTTTTTTACTTTTTTTTTTTTTTTTTGAGATAGCGTCTCATTCTGCTGCGTGGGTTACAGTGCAGTGGTGTCATCATAGCTCCCTGCACCTCAGACTCCTGGGCTGAAGGGATCCTCCCACCTCAGGCTCCCGAGTAGCTGGGACTACAGGCACACACCACCATGCCTGGCTGATTTTTCTATTTTTTGTAGAGATGGGGTCTTGCTCTTGCTCAGGCTGATCTCCAACTCCTGGTCTCAAGTGATCCTCCTGCCTCAGCCTCTTAAAGTGCTAGGATTACAGGCACATGCCACCTTTCTAGGCCATCTCTAGTGTTAAAACTCCTGCTCAAATGTCACCTTCCCCAGAAAGCCTTCCTTAATCTCTCCACGAAAAGTAAGTATAATCTTTCTCCTCTGTAGATTCCAAAAGCTTTTTTCTTTAGCTCCTTTCTGATTCCTTCATCTTGCATTTCATCTCCTCTGTTCCCCTTGAGGTTGGAGTACATTGCAATGCCTCCCACAAAACCTATCAACAATTATTAATTTACTTTGATAGGTTTTGTCTCCAGTGATGGCCGATGGTAAAAATTAGATTGTGGTTGTCATTCATGATGTCTGGTGATCAGGAGGAAGATTCAAAAGAAACAAGACAATGGGAAGTGCAAATAAGGATGAATATTTGATTCAAAACAAGAAGACAAAAATTAGGCATCCTACTTCTCATATAAGGAAATGTAAATTTGCATTAAGTAAGAATCCCACCAGATAGAACCAAGAGCCTAAAGTTATCTCCATCATACTGCTGGAGATTCTATAGTTCACAACCTTAATTCTTCTTTTGGTATAATATAAAGATATTCATTGGTCAAATTTTTAAAATATCTCACCAGGGCAAATTATTATTTTAATATTCTTTCCCCAACCCTGCCACCCTCAATTGACACTGGTGAATGCCCTAAAATATGTAGAGATATTCAATGTCTCAATTAGCCTCTGGGAATTTTAACTGTTGTTTTCATGTACGTTAATAATTTCTTGGTGTAATTTTTCCCAAGAGAATGTATCAAAAGAAAGTCTGCATAGATTTACATATGTAATTGCTAATAAACCTCCCAAGAAGAAAATAGCCTTCTATCCAGGTGGAAACAATATCATTTTAAATCAAAGCTTAATGATTATCAAAGTATTTTTACAAAGTTATAGAAGCATGCTAGGCTATACAACAAAAGTAATTAGGAAATATAAATGGCAATTTTGACAAGTGGCTACTCATTTGACAGTAGTGTGAGCATACTACAATCTGTGTTATGACTTATCTGCTATTTTGTCTGCCCAGAATGTGTACAGTTTTCTTATTTGGAAGTAATTCCAACATAGTTAGGAGGTATACCCTAT
>NW_012134858.1:3233837-3237784 GCF_000956105.1 Propithecus coquereli
GTGACAGTCAGCTCTTCCCCGTTTTCTCCTCCAGATCCCTAGAGCAGGGCTCTCAATGTCGGGTCACATTAGAACCACCTGGATGCTTAAAAGCCAAGGGCCCAGCCCAGCCCAGTTGCATCAGACTCTCTGGTAACGGGGCCCAAGCATCGGGATTTATAAAGCTCTGCAGGTGCTGCCAACATGCAGCCACGGCAGGGAAGAGGAAACTTTAGGACTGATCACGAGGCCGAAGTTTTAAAATGCATGAGAATGAGTCGTAAAACTGGAATGAGACTGTTTCATTACAAAGAATGGCCGAAAAATTAGAAAATTGGAAAGAAATCTGAAGATACCCCTATCCACAGAGAAAATTTAGCAGTGTTTGGAAAAATGAAATATTTTATGTTTATATTCCCAAAGAGTCAGGAATCCTGAATCACATTAGTTATACATAATATAGGGGTAAAAATGGCATCTAACTCAAATGGTTATTTTTTTATTCAAGAGAAATAAGTGGAAGATTCATGAGGGCAAAGATTCTGTCTGTTTTAGTCAATCCCTAAAGTCCTGGCCAAGTGCAAAATTCTCAAAGGCATTCTCTGAATGAATAGCCATGGGCAAGTACCAATCAAATGCAACCTTATGTTCAAGATCAGTCTATACAACCTTCCAAATTAATACGCTCTTCTTCATTTGAGTTCCCCAAATGTGGGCCCTGGGATAAGGATGTGGGCTCAGGCAGTTTATTTGGGAGGTGATCCCAGGAAGGCAGAGAGAGGAAGAGGGAAAAGTGAGACAGAGAAGAAGTGAGAACCAATAAAGGGTGCTTGATTGAGCCAGCTACTGCCATTGAAAACGCCCTTTACAAATTAATAAAGGTGTGCAAGATGAGAACTGTGGTAGGGCCTACACTTTGCAAAGGAACAGGTATGGCTAAAAATAATGATAATCACCAGCCACTGTCCCCCAGTTTGCTTTCCTATAATTGCTACTCAGGAGTCACATAGCTGATGGTCATAAAGACTCCTAACTTTCCCCATCGATAACATCACCCTTGTGAAATCTAAGGCCAGTTTTTGAGACATCTTCCAGGCTCTCCATTCTGGTAGAACAGCTGAGCTACCCAGACCAGCGGCCCACACCAAGGAACTGACCCAACTGATCTTGTGACCCCCACCCAAAGAACAAAGAAGACTCAGCAAAGAAGAGAATTTCTACACCCCTGTGTTTCCACCCCAAACCCAGCCAGTTAGTAGACATACCTGCCTGGCCCTTTACCCACCACACTATCTTTAAAAACCCTTTCTCCCAAATTCTTGGGGAGATAGATGTGAGAAATTCCTCCCATCTCCTCACATGGCACCTGTGATATTAAACCCTTTCTCTGCTATAATTCCGGCTGTCTCAGTGTATTGGCTTCCTCTTCAGCAGCGGGCAATGAACCTGGCTGGGCAGTAACACTGTGAGTGAGTAGGATCAATCACACTAGGGGAGACATGGAGAAACGCAGCTTAGAATCTTCAGGGTGGGGCTGAGGCTGGGCCTATATCCATCAACTCCCGCCCCCACTGGTTATTGGTTACTGTCGGGGCATCAGCACCCTCACACTTCCAGGCCCAAGCATGCGGGCTGAGCGAGCTCTCGCGCGTTGGAGAAGTGCCTAAAGCAGAAAGAGCTGAGATCCATGAGTGCTTGCGGTGGGAGGTGGTCCGCGTGAAAGCTCCCACCACCACGCTGCAGCTAAAAGCGGAGGAGCGCAGAGGGCAAGTAGCAGGGGACACCAACAGCATCTGCTGCCTACCTCCCGAACAATCAAGTGTTAACAGGTGTTAACTATTTATAAAGTTCCCTACATGTCTCAGGAGACAGGCATGATATCTAATCACAAAACAATTTTATAATTTAAAAAGGGATTTGATTCTCTTCTCTGTCTAGACAGAAAATAAGCTGGGAGAATGACTCAGACCCTGGATGTTTAAACAGAACATTTCGTGCGCACCTTAAGTTAAGATATGTTAGTCTCTAGTGTGGAAAGTCAGATTAATACACATTACTTTGCAGGGAAGCTAATTAAATTTTTCTATCTTCCTCCTTGGCCTCTATCAATTAACTGTAATTTAAACTTTACCTAGGTCTTTCCATAGAGAAAATAAAGTACACAGTCAAAGTTCTGGAAAGCAAATATGGCATTCTTAGGGGGAAACTTATAAAGTATGAGATAAAAGCTGAGAACCTGCGTAGTTTAAACTTCAACTGATTACAAACTCTATTATTCAAGGTGGATAAAACCTGGAAGGTAAAAAGAACTTAAATATGCTGACCCACATTATCCATTTCAAGGAGATATTAAGGACATTCATTATTTCCCAAAATAAAGAAAATCAAGCAGAAAAAGGGATCAAAACACACAGCAAAGAAAACCATCCTTCATAATATTGCCCCCTGGGCTTTTTCTTGCGCAAGGTCTTGATGCTTCTACAGGCTAACCAAAGAGCTAGCAGAAGGAATGATCACAATGAGAGAGGCACAAAACTATATTTGAAAGGGAATAGGACTTTGTCCAGCCCTTCATAGTCTGTGAAATCTAATAGGGTGACATTAGCAGAAATAACTCATTTTTTACTGAGTCATGGCCCTACTGGGCCCTTTAAGTGTTTCATGGAGTGCCCAGGTATATCCCCATTGGCCACCTAAGTGTTGCTGTCGTCTCTCTCTCTGTTCTCCCAGACATGACCAGGTGCCCCCCTTCCACTGCAGCTGAAATCCTAGAACCCCAAGATACCGACACTGCACAGCAGTCAAATTTCCCTTCATCTTATGCTCTGTTGCAGAAGTGTCAAAAGCCATGTGGCCCATGCCCTAGTATCTGAAAGAAACAGCCTTATGGGGTTTCATAATATCTACAGCACACATTTTATCCAAGGGACCCTAACTTCTTATATGAAATCCACGGAGTAAAGACTTGGACACAAACTGTAGTGACAAACACTTCAAAGTCCTCCCAACCACATCCTCTTGGCTCCGGCTGCTGGTTCAAAACTTCTTTGTTGTTCCTTCATCCTTTAGAAGGAAACTTCCTTTGGCTTTCTTTCCCAGGAGGCAACCTTAGACCCTCCAAGTATGCCCAGGTGGTCCTGAACCCCAGTCTAGAACACCTCTTACAAAAAGAAAAATGGTTGTTTTATTTTCTTTACACAATTTTCAATGCTTGTTCTCCTTAATGAGCATTTTCACTACCCAATTGCTTAATTAGTTAACACTACACTTACTCAGAGGATCATGTTAAAATACAGATTCTGGTTCAGTAGGTCTCGGTTGGGGGCCACAATTCTGTCTTCTTTATCAAGCCCTCAGGTGATACTGATGCTCCTGGTCTTGAACCAACCCTTAAAAAGACAGGTTTAAGGGATTTACAGATAAATATGACATGGTTTGACTAGGAAAATAAATGTATCCCTATATAACCAGCAGTACCAGGGAGTACATTTCTGAGAATGAATACCGATTCTTGAAAATGCCCAGAATGTGGTCTCTGACCAAACTCACGTAAGCATCCTCTGCAGCAGAGGCTCCCAAACGTGCATGTGTATCAGAACCACCCAGAAGGTTTATTAAACACAGTTTGCAGACATTTACCTGCAGAGCTTCCACTTCAGTGGATCTGGATTGGAGCCCAAGAATCTGCATTTCCAGTAAGTTCTCAAATGGTGCAACTGTGGCTGGTCCGGGGACCCTCCTGAGGGCCACTACTCTAGCAACACTGGGACCAGTAAACTCCTGCTGAAAGTAAAGACAGCTTCTAGTCATGAGTGTGAGAATAAATTACCCTCTGGAATCCTTCCCCCACACACAAAATTTTTAAATACTTCTGGCTGGACTTCTCTGCCTCCTAATACTTGTCCCCCTACCCCTGCAAATGTTCACAAAAGCCTTTCAATATTAATCTCCATCCCTTCACTTTTAAC
>NW_012134858.1:3250394-3252736 GCF_000956105.1 Propithecus coquereli
AGTAACAGTGTTAATAAGATTAGAGGTGGTTTTCTTTTCTGTTTTTTTAACCATCTATAATATTATTATGTTGTTTCTACAATGAAAAGTCCCTGATAAATATAAACAAACAGTTACAAGCCCAAATTCAGCTTCCAGGATATCTTGTACTTTTAGCTGCCATGATTTATATTCCAGGTTTAATTTCCCATGCTCGAAGGATGTTCTAGAAGCAAATATTTTTCTTTCCAGATAGAATAAAGGATGTAATTTTGTTTACCAAGGAAAATGTGACGTCCGTATTGAGTAATGTTATACAGAGATAATGCTCTTGGCTCCTGTGAGAGTAGGGCATGTGTTTTGAATTGTTTTCCCCTCATGGGGATAGATTCGAGCTGAGCTATTCTCTCTCCTTTCACCTTGCTCTCTGTTCCGCTGATAATGAAGCATTTGTAAGGCTGGCGACTGGGGGGCACTTGGGAGACTGGTCAAGCAAAGCAAATTGACCCCGTCCACTGAGCATACTGAGACCTTGGCCAAATGCTCAATCTGAACAAGCTAAATTGAGATATAATAGCATTGAGATAAAATGCTTGTAAGTGATTCTGTGCCAACCAGGTGAAGCACATTCTCTGACAACATAATGACAAATTGCCTAGAATACCACCAGATAACAATTGTGTGTGTTTTAATGTAAAGCACCTGGAGAAATAAGGGGACTTATCCGGGCTAATGTATAACGAATAAATACTATACTTAACTCCTTTTGTTATCTCAAGAGTGGGTTGCTATAAAAGCGAGTTGGGCCCTCTCTTGCTCTCTAGCACTTGCACCTTCTGCTGTGGGATAACGCTGTGTAGAGGCCCCCTCCAAAGGCAGCCCCTTGGCCTTGGACTTCCCAGCCTCCAGACCTGTAAGAAATTTTCTTCTGTATAAATTACCAAGTTTATGATATTCTGTTCCATCAGCACAAAACAGATAAAAATACTTACAACCAAATACTATACTTAAAACCACAGTCCATGAGCTTGCCAAGGGGAGAGAGTATGTAGTAATGATCTCCTGACTTGGGCCTCCTTCCCTCCTACCATCCTAGCTCATTCCCAACTCCTTCAAACCCATTGACAGGATTGTCTACACACAGTCTCTACTTCACTTCCCCTGGGAATCTATAGGGCTTGCCCTCACCGACTCAATGAAATTGCTCTAAGGTCACAAATGAACTCGTAGTCGTCATAATTCCTCAGTCCGTTTCTTACTTGACTTTTCTGTAACACCGGATGCTGGTGAACATTCCTTCCTCCAAGTGATTTTCCTTACTCAGCTTACGTTCTCTCCCTGTGTTCGTTTGCTTTCTACTGTTCTCAGTGCGTATTTTCATTCTGTCAGTGCCTTTTCCTCTTCCTGCCTGTAAATGTTGGTGTTCCTTAGCTTGCTATGACTTCTCTGTCTCTACATACTTTTCTGGGACAATTTCATACATTGCCATGATTCCAACTTCCACTTACCCACTGATAATTTACAGACCTATAATTCTATGCCAGACCTCTCTTCTGAGCTCCAGCCTTTTGTAGGACCAATTTCTTAATCCTCCCTTGATGTTCCGTGGGCGTGCCTCAACTCTGCATGTCCAGTGCTGAATTCATCTTAGCTGTCTTCTTCCAAAACCATTTATTTCTCCAATGTTCCTTATCTCCAACACAGAAACCTGGTGCCATCTTTGATGCCTTCCTTCCTCACATATAATAAATCATCACGTTCTCTTGATTCTAGTTCTTAAATATTTCTCATATCAATTACTTATATCTCCATTGCCCCTGCCTAAGTGCAGGCTCCTGTTATCCCTCCAGTCTTCCTTACTTCCAATCTGTCACCCATATTAACATCAAAGTAATCCTGCCATTCCTCAAAATAGTTCAGTGACTGTTCCTTACAGAAGAATCCCAATTAACAAACACAGAAGAAATGATGGAAATAGAGAATCCCCACTGGAACATGACAGTAATAATGGCTGTGGGCAAGATCCATGGATAAATGCTAAAATTAGTGGGCAAAAAGTTAAGGAGAAACAGGGAATCTATATAGTGTCAAAGAATATCTCCCTGAAATATTTAGTAATTACAAAGGTAAAAAATATCTTCACAGTAGATAAATCTGGCATACACCACCTTAGCCAAGTGATCCAGATTAATATCACCAGCAAAAAGTATGTCAACGTCAAGTACCCCCTGACAGAATACACTGAGAGGGGCAAATAACTTCTGTAGTGTTCTTGCCAAAAAGTCAGAACCTCAATATAATCATGAAGAAACTTCAGACAAACTCAAACTGAAGGACACACTGCAACATAGCTGATGAGGGGC
>NW_012134858.1:3253068-3255156 GCF_000956105.1 Propithecus coquereli
TATTTCATAATGATTCCTCTCCCCCTGCCAGAGCTACAAGGAAATATTTCTCAGATATTCATCAGGAGAACCCAATAAGGTTCTTGGAACTAAAATCCACAAAATTGTGGGGTTCCCCCTAAGACCACAGTCCCCAGGAGTTTTTCACACTCATGCTAGTCCACACGCTACCTCCAGCAATTTGCCAACATGACTACCAAAGTGTTCTTACCATGTATGGTTCCAGATGCTCCCATTTCAGGTAAGTTGCTCTCAGTTGTGTCTCTCAAGAGGAGCCTGTTTCTCCAGACTTCAGGGTGGCAGTTTGCCCTCCAACCTCATTACATAATAAGTCCAAGAAAAGTCATTAGTTTTCAGTTTGTCTAGCTTTCTCTGGTTGTAAGGATGAAAGTGACACTTCCAAGTTCTTCATATGTAGAAGCTGAAACCAGAAGTCCTTGCATTGTAAACCTAAACAAAAAGTGTCATTAAAAAAACCTCTGGATAAAAAAATAAAATAAACTTGCAAGACATTTCAAAACCAAGTATTATCCAAGCCACTAAAACATCTTTCTCAGACTATTGTTAGGAAACAGGACTAGGAAATGACACCCAGGTGCTTGGGCATGAGGTTTCTGCCCAGAATACCCACAACCTTCTGTAGAGGGGCCTGGTTTTATTCCCAGCTCACTCTATCCCAGAGACAATCTTTTCTTATCAATGATACCTATGTTTGAAGAGATCTGGTTCCAGGCATAATGTGGCCAACGCACTGGAATAATAAGCCATAACTGTGTTCTCTTCTATTTCAAAGATGGACTGTTTGTAATTAATAGATAGCCATAATCTAGGAAGTGTCAGCATTAGACGGTCTTGAATTTAAAAATTGAATGCCTTCACTCAGTTTTGTGCAATCTCAGTAGTAATTTAGAATATGTTCACTTCCTTGTCTGTGGGCACATTTTTTGAGTGTGTAAATTATCCTATCATCCATGTCCCAATACTTACGTTAAAAGTGTCTCATTAAAATATTAAACAAGACTAAAACCCAGAGAAATATAAGTTTAAAGGAGAATAAAGTATATTATTATCCACACTACATTCACAAAATAAGAAACCCTGGCAGAGCAGAGGGCATGGTAGGACAGAACTCAGGCGACAGATGACGTGGATTTGAATCTTGGCCGCCAGGCTCACCACTGTCATCTTAGGAAAGTCAATTGGCCACTCATCTTTAAGCCTTGGTGTTCTCCCCTGAAAATGGGAAAGATCATAGCACCTGTGAACATTGCAAAACTAAACGAGAGAATCCATGAAAAGCTTAAGACAATATTCAACAGACAGTGAAAACAAAGTAAGTTTTGATTATTGCCAAGTCCAGTGTCATCACACACATCTGAAACACTCCCATGTGTCAGTTCCACACGTGTGCACCCTATAACCAATACACGTTTCAAAACCATTAGCTGAAATTACTTAATACTTTATACCCTTTTGGTTTCTTGCCCTCACTGTGTCTTTTCATTTAAGTGGCTGTCAGACTTTTGACCCTTTTTTTGACTTCTAATTTCCATTTGTAATTTCCATTTCTAATTCTACATGGAATTCCACCTCTGGATTGGATTTCACAGTAGAATTCCAGCTTCACTAAGTTTTATTGTCAGCAAATCTCTGAACAGAGCTCACACTGCCCTTCCACCTATTCCCACATGCGGAGACCCATGCCACTTGACCCTGCTCTGACCTCTCGAATCTCCATCTACTCGGCAAACCTTAGTTGATGATGTCATAACCAGTAAACTCTTTTAAAAGGCAATGTGAAAATATATATAAAGAGCTTAAATGTTCATCCCCTATGACTCAGTAATCTCACTTCTGAAAATACGTCCTAAGAAAATAATACAAAACATAGGGGAAAAATATAGCATATAACATTTTTCAATACAGCTTTATTTATGATAGTGATAAATTAAAAGCAAACTAAATGTCCTACAGTAGAGGAACACTTAATTAACTTATGACACATCCACTCCACGGAATATTATGCAGTCATAAAAAGAATAATTATAAGGACTACATCACAACTCAGAGTAATGCTCATGAGTCAAA
>NW_012134858.1:3265231-3278644 GCF_000956105.1 Propithecus coquereli
GGGAGTGGGGGATAAAGTGGGGATGGTTAATGGATGCAAAAATATAGTTAGATAGTTAGATAGAATGAGCAATATTTGATAGCACAACAAAGTGACTATAATCAACAATAAGTTAGGGTATACTTTAAAACAACTAAAAGAGTGGAATTGGTATGTTCCTAATAAAAAGAAATGATAAATGCTTGAGGTAATGGATACTCCAATTACCCTGATATAATTAATCCACATTGTATGCCTGTATCAAAACATCTGTATATCTTTCTAGGGTACATAAAATGTACATAAAATGTACCCTAGAAAGATATACAATGATTATGTACTCATAATAACTTAAAAAAAGATATAATTAAAAAGTTGGTATGTCCTTCATCCCTGTAGCATCAAATTCAGTATCCTTGGCATGACATGTAACATCCTTCATGATCTGAACTATTTCTTTAGCATGCACCCCTGCTCATGATACACCCAATTTTTCAGCTATGCTAAACTTCTTACCTTGTGTCTTAGTCTGTTCCTGATACTATAACAAAATACATTATCTGAGTAATTTATAAACAACAGAAATTTTTCACTATAGTTCTGGAGGTGGGAAAGTCCAAAATTAAGACACCAGCAGATGTGGTGTCTGGTGGGGACTTGCTGTCCGCCTCAAGGATTGTGCTTCGTTGGTGTGTCCTCATGCAGTGGAAGGAGCAATGTAGCTCCCTTCAACCTCTTATATAAGGGCACTAACTAGATTCATGAGGGCTGAGTCCTCATAACTTGATCACATTCCCAAAGGATCCACCTCTTAAAACTATCAATTGGGTATTAGGTTTCAAGATATGAATTGTGGGGAGATACTAACATTCAGATTATAGCACCTTATACTATTTTTTAATGAACATACATACACACAACACATGAGGCCCCCACACAATTGGCCAATTTTGTTAATAACAAAATAGACTCGATATGATATGCTAATTACCCTGATCTGATCATAACACATTGTATACATGTATTAAAATATCACACTGTACCCCATAAGTATGTACAATTATTGTGTCAATTAAAGATAATAATAAAAGAAAAAAAAAACTTGGATTAAAATCCAAGTTTCCTGATCCCAAAACCACCGATCTTTATTGAATCAATATAATTCCAATACACTCATCAGGCTCACAAGTTGTGACATTTGACATGTCATAGCTAATTCAAGGTAGTCAACTCAATTTTACCGTCAGCTTAACTGAACATTTTGACAGGGAGTAACACCCTAGAATGGTATAAGTCACAAATGGAATTGAGGACTCTGAACTCATTCATCTTAAATGCAAACACTGCAATCAATTCTCATAAAGCCAAAGATGGGCACATTTATGCACATTTACAAAGTGCCTATTTCTGCTCTTATCAGGCCCATTTCAATCCTGTCTAAATTCTAAAGTGAAAATGAAATCTCACAGTGAAGAAATTACTGGTGCATATGAAAGAGCTTGGTCCAACTCTTTAATTGCAAATAGGAATTTGATTCTTTTATTAGTAGTTAGAAAAGGTTGCATGAATATTCAATAGTTAAAATGTGCCATTTTAAATTTTTCATGATTTCCCACAAGGGAATAAATTTTTTTCAAAATATTCCCAGAGGTGAATTACTTTAATAACATGGTATCTATGAAGATGGCAAATAAAATGGCTCATAGACTTATGCTTTGGCAAACAGTTGAAATAGCTTTTCTTTATAGACAAGTGTTAACCCTGCTCATTGGAGGTTGATTGAGATTGGTTACTGTACATAAAAGTATGTTGACAATTCTTTCCATCCTATTGATTTTTGGGTTCCCAAGTTCTTTCCTGAAACCTTGATAAGCTAATGCTTTAGTAAAAAGAGCAGAAAGAAAGAGTATAAACAGATGGGCTTGGAGGTAACAGATGGTTCTGAAATAAAAGAAATGAGTATTAAGTGAAAGTCTCTATTTCTCAGTCTCTTGAGTTCTCTCTCCTCTTCCTTGTTTGCAGAGATAAAGGGTGACCTCTACTTATTTTATTTTATCATTTTTGAGACAGAGTCTCGCTCTGTCGCCCTGGCAAGAGTGCAATGGCGTCATCATAGCTCACAAAAACCTCAAACTCCTGGGCTCAAGCAAGGGATCCTCCTGCCTCAGCCTCCCGAGCAGCTGGGACTGCAGGTGCGTGCCACCGCGCCCAGCTAATTTTTCTATGTTTTGCAGAGTCGAGGACCTGCTCAGGCTGGTCAGTGACTCCTGACCTCAAACAATTCTGCTTCGGCCTCCCAGAGTGCTAGGATATTTATTTTATTTTTTTTTAAATAGCAACTTGAAGTAGCAGAAGGGGAAATGTCTTCCTCCAGTGAGGAAAAGAGCTACTAGAAGCCACAGGAGCAGATAGGCAATCACGGTGGGACAGAAAGGTCTGCAAACCGCTGGAAAACTTTTCTTCCCAGCGCGCGGGCGACATGGCAGAGCACTCTGCAATTCGCGCAGGACCAGACCGGAAGTTGCCGGGACGGACGGAGTTACAGGGACTATTCGCAAGGCTAGTGGCTGGCGCTCCTTCAGAAATTGTTCACAATCCGGTAAACGACCCTTTTCCTTGAGAGTGCGGCGTCTGAGGACTCCGGCTTCTTGAAGTAGGAGCTACTTTTTTGTCTCCGGAAGTCCAGAGGTGGATCTGTCGGTGAGGGCGGAAGCGGCGGGCAGTTCCTGTCCGCTGAGCACACAATTAGATGTGAAGGCGGATGGAGCAGGGCAAGATCAGCCCCCAAGCCGCTTTCTGAGGGACAGCAGAGAAGAGCACATAAAAAAGGCAACTGTCCTGAGGTAGTAAAATGACTTTATTGATACCTATTTACTGGGGGAACATAAAGATAGATAAATGCAAGAGAGAGATAGATGATTGATAGACAAGGATTAACCTATATTCGTAGAAGAAGTTCTAGAACTATATAACCATTGCAGTAACAGTGCTTATCTCTGACCACTGAAAGTCTGTTTTTGTTTTTCTTTTTCTTTTTTTCTTTTTGCTTCCGTAGAGCATTTTCCACAGTCTCTGGGATAGGCTTGGTCACTCACTGGGAGCCCTAGCTCTAGGCAGCATCCTTTCCAGGAAAAAGGTTAAACCAAACGATGAGATGCTCCTCCAGACCCTACAATATTGTGACAGAAAGCATTGTGGAAACAACGACGACAACAAAAAGATCTGGGCAATTTCCTAAGTGCTTTATTGAAAAGAAGAATAAATTTTTAGTCTATATTTCTATAGAAATGCTAATTTTATTTGACAATTATCCCCAAAATATCTCCATATTACCTTCCTTTATTATTTTAAACATTTTTAAAATGAGTCTATAAAAATTACAAATGAATTGCTTTACTGTAAGGACAGCATTGAACGTTACATTAATGGAATTCTAAATGAAGAAGAAAAAATTAACCCACAAATCCTACCCACCACTATCCCCACACATCTACAAAGGGACAAACTGTTTTCTTTCCCAGTTTTTATTTTACAGATGTTTGTTAACTTACATCTGAAATTAACTGAAATCAACCCTTCAGTTGCTTCCTTTCAATGCTAATCTATAATATAGCCATTGTATTAATAGTGCTTTACTGACCTCATACTCTACAAAAGGTATAATAAAATACCATTATCTCTTGCAGAAATGGCAAGATAAAGAATTGCTTTGTGGTAAAATTATTCAGGGATCTGTTTTATGACACACAGTGTTTGTCATTAGGACTTCTGAGCAAAAGCCCAGCTCCACCTCTTGGAGATACTCGCTAATGGACACTCACGGCCTGAGAATAGGAAGCACAGGTTGCATTCCCACTATCTTGATCATTCGAATTGTGTGGTTGATGTGCAAACTGTATGTCCTACCTACTATAAACTTGATGGAAAATATATGATGATTTCTTTCTTTGAAAATAGCCTCAAAAGAGACTATATGTATTTTTTAAGTGGATGCTATGTAACCTATGAACTTTGAACAAATGCTTTTTCTTTTCTGGAAGAGTCACAGGAGAGAATGTTAAGATCTCCTTTGGCTATAACTGTCAGAGGCTTCAACATTAGAGGCTTTGTCCAGTATAAACCTTTAAGTTTCAAATTTATATTCATTTCTAAAGCAAGAACTAAGAATAAGTAGTAAATGGATAATGAATGAATGAACATAAATGCTTCTACATAAAAGGATTTGGACCTGAATATTATTCCGGTTTCTTTTAAGGACAAGGCTCAAGAATTCTAACATGCTAAGTATTCAATAGCGTTCTCAGAAAATTTGCTGAGCCAAGTGCATGGTGTTATGGATGCTGTCTCCATGTGTCCCTGTGGAACAGAGAAATTTCTCTTATTGAATAGATATGATAATATAAGTAACTGCAAAAGATAAGCCCCTCAAACTCTGTACCACATACCAAGAGAGGCATCTAGTATTCATAGCAGGCAGCAAAGCCATGGCAGGCTCAGATTTTTTCCCCCAGATCTAATTTTAAAAACTTCAGTGCAAGCTCAATCCAAGGAGAACTTGTATTAAGCACAGACTCATTTATTTTCTGCTGATGAACACAGCCATGTGAACAGCTGATAAAATCATCTCTCTCTGCAAAAGGGTACCAGGAATATAGTAATGAGTTTCAGCTCCAGATTTCAAACTGATCCTATTTACTAATGCAATTATAGGTTTGTTGCCCTTGCACTAGACTAAATATATAGGTGAGTTGATTCTATCTTTACTATTTGTCTTACTTAGTAAGACCGGCAAGGAAATGCACTCCCCCATCAGAAAATATGTTCCATATGACATCCATTCGGGAAATGAATGCAATGGGAGGTGATACGAGTATTTCTGGATAAGTGTCAAAAATCCTTAACAAAAAAGTTCTCAGCATGAGCTTGCTGAGTGTGCATTTTGAAATCTGGGTGAGCAAAAGCTGGCAGCAGAGTTTTCAGCTGCCTTCTGCTGAAACTTTACAGAGAAGGCTGTTCCATGGCCCATTGACAATGACCCTGTATTGGGGCCATTTTCAGGGAATTTCTTATGGAATCTCCATTTTACCCAGTCTCAAAGCCTTGACAATAATCACATAGGATTTGGCATCTATTGTAATTCTCCACTCTAGCCGTGCAACTGGTTTTTAAAGCCATTAAGCCTCTAGTTAGAACCAGATACATAATTTTTAGGGCCCAGTGCAAAATGCAAATTTTGAAAAAAATCGTTAAGAATCTCAAGACAGCAAAAGCAGAACCTTAAATCAAGCACAGAGGCCTTCTAAGCAGAAGACCCTAGGTGACTGCACAGGTCACACACCCATGAAGACATCCCCTGTCCACGGAAGTGTTATCCACCTTCTCCCACAATCAGCCATACCACGTATACCGGCTACACTTCTCTCCGTGTATCCAGTGCAATTCCTCTGATCGACTTCTTACATATAGACAATGTGCATGTGTGTGTGTAGTTCAAGAACCCCAGGGAATACATTTTAAAAAGAGAAGCAGAGAATACTGACTAGTTTATTCTGTCCCATCGACTCACTACCAGGTTTGTGTAGGCCTTGGACTCGTGGGCCAGAGCACAAGATGCTCAACTTTAATCTCTGCTGTAAATTATTTTTCAAACATAAAATATTGCCTTAAGCGTAATGATATCAAGTGCTCACACTCATAATACAAAAGGAATATTGAAAGGAGAAATGTCAAGATTGTACTTAGAGGTCTAATAAGAAGGCTACCAGGAGATTAGACATGAAATATAAAATAGGAAATGCTAGAATAGGCATACTTCCGTTGATATTAATAATTAGCAGTAGGCATTTAACCAGATACGATCAGGGCATGAATTGTTTAAACTAATCCTATAACATAGTAGATTCAGAATCACTATAAATAATGTAAGGTTTTCCATTATTAACATTTTCTTTTCTTTAAAGCCTGAATTATGCAAAGACATTTAAAATGGTCTCATGTTAATGGACCTGGCTTTAATGACCTATCTTAGTGCTGCATCTCCAAAACATGGCTTAGGGAAATTTTCTAAGAGTAAATAAACACAAAGAAGCAAAAAGCTTGAGAGAAAGAATGAAAAACAAATGGACATTCAATTATTTCTAGACAAGGTTCATTTTTAGCCCAGTTTATGACTTTAACACGCACAGCTAGCGCCACCTATGGAAACAAGAATGAAAAATTCTGTTGATAGCAAATAGGTTCTGCAACAACTGCGCTAAGTCAAATGTCACAAACGAATGAGTCAGCATTTTCATGGAACACTCTGATCTTGGTTTAGTAAACAAAGGGAACATACTCTAATGAGCCTCAGCACTAAGCTACAAAAGATTTATTGAAAATGGAAGATGTGGTTTATTATCAAGGCCACCTCTAAGTCTTATCCCAGCCTATTATAGGAGAAAAACAAAAGAGAAACAAGCATAACAATTTTACCAGAGAGGGAAAGATTATTGAGCCTTTTGTTTTAACTAAGATAGGATATTGCTTGTGCTTTTCTTCTTTAACTTGTCTATTTACATTTAAAAATATTTTGAGGATGCCTACTCTCTACTAGGTACTTTAAAATACTCACTTGGTCCTCCAGGAGCATCCAATCTAACTGGAAAAATATATACTGTCAACCTTAAGTAGTGAGATTCAGAAAATATGATTAAGTGTAGAGTTTTTTCGAGCACAAAGCTTGAGGATGGCCACCCAGAAACAGTGACTCTAAATGAATGGGGTCAATGTTCCAAAATGGAGAAAGTTTCACTTATATGGAAATTTTAGCAGGATTATAACATTTTTGAACTCCTGCCTTCAAGCAATCCTCCCACCTCAGCCTCCCAAGTAGCTGGGATTATAGGCACGAGCCACAGCATCTGGTCTCAACATTTTCCATACAAGACCAGTGCAGAGGCCACAGCTATTTAATTAGTTACAGACTGCGACATTCCAAGGCAGATTACTTTATCACTCTGTGAGAAGGGGTAATGGTCTGAGGAGGTCTTATCCTATCTCTGTCCCTGGGCGGTCTTAATTATTAATGGTGGGGGGCAGAAGTTGCAGCTGCATGCTGTGTGACTCAGGCTGCATAGCCACATTCCTCTCAAGGTTTAGAATAACTTAAAGTTCCAACAACTTTAAGTTTGAAATAGTTTAAGTTGGAATTATTTAACTTCACAATACATATGTTCACAAAGAAGACAATATAGCACAGGACATATGAAGTGCTGTAAGACTCTGAAGGCACAGGTAAGAGGTGTGGTGTGTAGAAGAGGGAGAAGGTACTTCTAGCTGGGCAGATCAGAGAAAGCTACGTGGAGAAGTGGTACACGAGCTGGACTTGGAAGAAAGAATTCGGGTTGGAAATGAAGAGATTGAGACAGAAGGGAAAAGTGGGAAAATACAATATGTGTGTGAAAAACAGCAAACCATCCAGAAAGCAAATGCGAAGAGAGACATTTGGAAGGTTACACTGGGGCCAGATCGTAAAGAATCTTGGACAGCAAAGTAATAAACTTGCAAGCACTTGCGCAGTGCCAGGCACCATTCCACACGCTTCCTACAGATTAACTCATGTCCTCAGAACAGCCATTAATTGGTAGGTACAATATTCAATGTCTCAGTTTTGCAGATAAGAAACAGGAGAACAATGAAGTTACGTAACTTGCCCAACATCACGTAACTAGTAAGGTTTGAACTATGCTCATAACCACTGCACACTATTGCCTCTTGATAATATAAGGAGTTTGGATTTAATACTCTCCAAGATAAACAAAAGTGGAACAGTTATACTTTTAAAAAAGGTAACCAAAGGCTTCTGTGAAAAAATAAATAAATACTCATTATAGATAACCCAAAAAATAAAGCCAAAAAGGGGAGGAAATACAGTTTCACTCCCCAGAGACAAATACTGTTAACATTTTATTCTGTTTTATTCCGATACATTTTGTAAACTTAAAATCTTAAGCCCCCCGGCCAACTGAATGGATCCCCACCTGGCCAAGGGGACCCCTGAAAAACCTTAAAGCTGAGTTGCCAGCCATGAAAAGGGAGGTCAGACACACCTAGTTATCCCCTGTTCCTTTTGGAGCTCTTTGTAATGATACAATACAAAATCATTAACGAGCCTAAGGCCATGTAAGACAAAGGTTAAATCACACCTGCAGGTCATCAATGTACTTAACAGATCACTGAGTCTCCTTTAAGTACCATGGCTTGTCCATAATTAGCAGACTTCCTTATCTTAATTTAAAACATTCCAAGCTTTTAGACATAGCTTCATTTCTTTAACCAATTACAAATCAAAAATCTTTAAACCCACCTATAACCTGTAATCCCCTGCTTCGAGATGTCCTTCCTTTTCAGGCCCAACCAATGTATGCCTTTCATGTCTCGATTTATAACTTCACATGTAATTCCTATCTCCCTAAAATGTATAACACCAAACTGTAACCCAACCATAGCGAGACCACTTGATCAAGTCTTCTTGGGCATGGCTCTCTGGGCCATGGTCACACATATTCAGCTAAGAATAAACCTCTTTAAATTATTTTACAGAGTTTGAGTTATTTTCTGTTGACAATTTTAAATTGTATTAGATACACATGGCAATTGCATTAAATTGTATTAGATACACGTGGTAACAAGTTAAAGCATAAAAGAGAATTTAGGCTGGACCACACAATAGCCTACCATACCCTCCCTGCTCTCCCTCCCTTCCCATTTCCCCTCCTTCCCTGTCCCAGGGGCAGCCTCTTTCTGATTTAACTATTTGACACACTATCTATTGAATTCACATATTCTACTCCCCATTCTTCTGATGTTTGACCACTACAATATTGTTTTAAATTCTACTATTGGCTACCTTAATAGTTTTAAAAAATGTAGTTGACAAACAAGAGGACTACTTGTACATCAACCTCAGTGGGTTCATTCTTCTCTTTGCAAAATGAGAATATTGGTGCCCAATCCCTCCCTTCAACCCTGCTGACTTGACCTTCTGCAACTTCACTTTTGTTTTTACAGTATTAAGGCTATTTTATATTAAGGCTGTTTATATTCTCTGCTGCAACCAAAATCAAATCTTCCATTCTTTCTACTTAGGTTGACTTTAGGAGCTAAAAACCAATAAACAGCATTTATATTAAAATGACTCTAAATAGTTTTTTTTGCAAGGCCAAGTATTATATTTCCATTTTTACAAGTCCAGTGCCAACCTTTGGGCCATGGAGAGGAGAATGATCCTTGCATTGAAGTAAAATGGGTTCTCTTACACTCTGTCAATGGTGTTTACAATCATTGCATATTTTTATCTTGCTTCAAATTCAAATCATAATGATTTGTGATCTTACATGGCTTTTATTTGGGGGGAGGTTTCAAATTGCCTTTTTGGAGGCTTCTGTACTACTCATTCAAGCTGGAATGTTTGTGCTCCAGGCCTGTGGCATGGCTCCTAACCTGGATTTTCCCGTGCTGCCCTCTTGGTTTGGATCCACTGTTCCCTCTTGCGTTCTTGGACTGGATCCATCCTTTTTCTTGAATTCCTTCCTTGTTCTTCCCTCTTTCTTGAATTTCCTTCCTAAAAAGGAGTATGCCAGAGATAAGATTTCTGATTCCATGAATGCCTGAAAATGTTTTTATCTTGCTGTATCACTCAGATTCCCACCAAGAAAACAGAAATCACTGTAAGTGTTTAGACAGAGGGAATTAAATGGAGAAAATTAGTTGCATAAATAACGGTAGAACTGAGAAACCAAACAAGGGCAAAAGGCAACACAGATACTGCAGACAATGAACATTCACAGCTACCCCAAGGCTGGAGGAATAAAGCAGGAGGTGGTATAAGCAGATCCCAGACCTGGGCCAAGTCACCCAGAAGAAATTGGAGCCACAGAAAAGACACAGCAGCTGTCAGATCCCAGTGAGGCATGGGGGAAGGAGAATTGTGCTCTGGCTCCTTCATTCCTCCTGCACTCCCATTGCTTGAACCCAACCAGAAGCCAGCAAAGCAGAAGACTGGGAAATGCAGCCTACGAGGCCAGTCCCCTGCAATACAGAGCAGATCAGAGGAAGTGTGGGGAATCTAACCCAGAGCAAACAGGTTCTGAAAAGTAAAAACAAACCATTCTTCTTCTACTCACGTAATCGACACAGAACACTTCTGTGACCAGATGTATGGCGAACGGGGCATGGTTTCCCCACCCCAAGCAGTTCTCCAGTGGACACCAACTGTGTCCTATAATTTAATTCAATTCTGACACTATCTACCTGAAGATAGATACTTCTGACTGACCAGATATAAATTGGGGTTTCCTCAATCCTACCTTTTTGGCCTTTGTAACTTGCTAGGATGACTCACAAAACTCAGGGAAATACTTTACTTATATTTTCTGGTTTGCTATAGAACATTATACAGAATACAAATGAACAGCCAGATGATGAGGTGCATAGGGTGAGGTCTGGGGGGTGGTATAGAGTTTCTATGCCCTCTCTGGGCACACCACCCTCCCAGCACCTCCATGTGCTCAGTAACCAGGAAGCTCGTTGAACCTTGTTTTAAGAATTTTTATAGAGCTTAATCTCCAGTCACTCCCACCCTCACCCCAGCCCTTCCCAGAAGTTGGTGGGTAGGACTGAAGGTTCAAACCTTCTAATCTTCTGACTGCTTGGTCTTTTTGGTGATTGGCCGCGTCCTACATAACCTCATTAGCATAAACTGAGGAGTTGTGCCAGAGGCTCATTATGAATGACAAAAGATACTCCTTTCACTCAGGAAATTCCAGATGTTTTAGGAGCTCTGTGACAGGAACTGGGGACAAAGACCAAGTAGGTATACTTCATATTATTCTACACAGTCCAAGGACTGGCATGCCTGCCCTCATTTGCACTTGATTTGTATTCTTGCTTGTTATATAATTCTAGGTCCTCAATTCTACTCCTTCAGTGTTTTGGGTTTTTTGTTTGTTTGTTTTATACATTTTTCTTTCTTTTCTTTTTTTTTCTATTTTTAGTAGAGACAGAGTGGGAGGGAAGTTGGGCGGGGAGGGTCTTGCTCTTGCTCAGGCTGGTCTAGAACTCCTGACCTCAAGCGATCCCCCCACCTCGGACTCCCAGAGTGCTGGGATTACAGGTGTGAGCCACCATGCCCAGCCACCTTCAGCATTTTGAAAGTGTTGTTCCACTGACACAGCATCCAATGTTGTGCATGAGAAATCTGCTGCCAGTCTGATTCTTCTTCCACTTTAGATTGCTTGCCTGCCCATCAAACCACCAGGGAAAACCACCCAGGCTTCCTATTCCAAGTAAGACATCACTCCCATCAACATCCTTTCCTTCTTATTCCCCGTCAACCCACCCAGCCTGTCACACTGCTTTGCCTCCAGAACAGAGAGAGGAAGCTTGGAGCCACGTGAATTCCTGGCATTCGTGAGAACAGTCCCCAGGAGGATGCACCTGATTACCCTTTGGCCTCTAAGCCTCTCATAGTCATATCAGAGCCTCCTCAGAGTAGGTGTTTAATGCGTTGGATAAATACAGTAGTCCTCCCTTATGTGTGGGGGCTATGTTCCAAGATCCCCAGCAGAAACCAAGGATAGTACCAAACCCTATATACACTATTTTTTTTCCTATATATGCATACCTATGATGAAGTTTAATTTATATAACACACTCAGACCCCTTACCATGTGATGCCTTGCATCACTCTGGAACTCTAGAGTCCCCACCAGTAAGAAGGCTCCCTCCAGATGTGCACCCTTGACCTTGGACTTCCCAGACTCCAGAACTAGCCATCATGCTGGAGAATCAACTAGTGATCCTTGCAATGACAGCAAGTAACACTGGAGCTTAAGACATGCAGGCTGTCAATGAGAAGAACAGAGAAAACAAGACAGGCCCATTCATTCATTTGGGCATAGCAAGTGAGTTTTGTAATCCCAAATGATAATTCTGAAAGCCATAAAATCTTGCTTTAATTAATAACAAAAAAGTTTAATTTATAAATTAGGTATAGTAAGAGATTCACAACAATAACTAATAATAAAATAGAACAATTATAACAATATGCCAGCAACACTACTTCTGTGCTTTGGAGTCATTATAAAGTAAGATAAGGGTTACTTGAACACAAGCACTGTGCTACCAAGACAGTCAATCTGATACCTGAGATGGCTAATGGACAGGTGGCATAGACAGAATAGATACTCTGGCAAAGGGACGATTCACATCCCGAGCAGGACAGAGCAGGACAGTGCAAGATTTCATCACACTACTCAGAATGGAATGCAATTTAAAACTTATGAATTATTTATTTCTGGAATTTTTTCTTAATATTTTTGGACCACAGTTGATTACAGGTAACTGAAACCATGGAAAGCGAAAGGGGCACTACCACAAATGAAACTACAATACCTGTAGCTAAAAGACTGTCAGGATTCTCACCTTTCTTGTTTATTCAGATATAATCAGAAACCCAAACTCACCAGGTTTCCCATGGACATACCCCTGTAATGATCTGGATTTACCCTAACCTGACCAATTTCCCACCCTTCCCATGTCTTTCATCATGACCCCTGGAACAGCTGTAAAATTCCTTTCTCCTTCTAAAACCTCAGTAACATTTAAGTGTATTCATCAGTCATTGCTTCCTAGTTCTGTCATCTACCACCCTGTTCCATCCCTACCACCATCACTGTGTCTTATTGATGATTCAAATACCTGTTTTATTGCTGCTGTTACAAATTATGTCAAATTTATTGGCTTAAAATAATATAAATTTATCTTAGAGTTCTGAAGTCTAAAATGGTTTCTGCCAGGCTGTGTTCCTCCGGAGGCACTACCTTCTGGAGAGGGAGAATCATTTCCATGCCTTTTCCAGCTCCTAGAGGCTGCCCACATTCCTCAGCTCAGGATCCACATCACTCTAGCCTCTGCATTCGGCATCACGTCTCCTGCTCTAACACTAACCCTGTTGCCTCACTCTTATAAGGACCCGTGTGTCACCATTCTCTGCTTCAGCATCCACTGGAAGATCTTTCCAACACCTAGACCTCTTGGCCCCTCATCATCTATAAGCATCTTTTCTTCTACTATACCTCAGTCACCTATCCGTTGGTCATACTCACGGTCTTGCCATTACCAATAACCACACTTCTTCCAAAACCTGAATTTCAAATATTCCATTTTTTTTTTCGCTGCCACTTCATTTCACAGAAATCACCAGCTAGCAATTATACAAACTCAAAACGTCCAATCCATTCACCACACCAGCTTTTTACTTTCTCTCATCCTTCTCACCTCTGTCCTGGCCCAGCTTAGACCCTATGGTCCATCATTGTGATCCCTCACTTGAAAACCCTTAAGTTGATCAAGTCGGTCACTCTTTTGACCCACCAACACACACACCTGGAAAAG
>NW_012134858.1:3282085-3283296 GCF_000956105.1 Propithecus coquereli
TTCAACTTCTTTAATTAAATTTTAACTTATACAGGGATTATGTTTCCCGACTTTCCAGTTTTTGACTTGAGTCTTTGTGTTTCCCAGCTGTACTTTCTATCCTTGAATTTTGTGAGATTTTCCCAGCAATAAATGGTTCTAACCCCTTTCATAATCTTGGCTATAATTTGGTTTTAGATATATTAGGTGGAGATGTCCTAAAGCTGTTAGAAATATGATACTAGAGCACAAAATAGTTATGGAATATTTATCAAGAGATTGTAGGGGCCAAGGAAAAATTTCCTTTTCTCCCTCTGAAGGTTTAAAGAAAAAAAACATCAGTTGACAAAAAGCAGATTAATAAAAGGCTTACAAATTTATTATGTGCCCAGGGGAAAATACCCCAAATCCCCACTGAGGTACAGAAGCTTATCTACCATCTCAGGGTTAGAGAAAGAATGGGAGTTCAGAACATGGTCAAAAACAGGTTGTGGTGGTAAATCAGGTGAAAGTGGCAACACAGGTCACGGGAGGGAAAGAAGAAGAGGCCTGACCGGCTAAGGTGGTCTTGGTAAGTGGCTGAAACCTCAAAGGTAGCAGCCCTCAGAGAGAAAGATGATGGTTCCTTCAGACCTGTTTTGTTATGTTTTGTTTTGCTAAGAAATAGTATCTCATATATATTAAAGTACGACATGAGCCAGATGTCCAGGAGGGAAATAAATAGTTCATTGATATTTGTTATATTTTGCTAGTTCTTCATTCTGTAGCACCCAAAATCAACTAGTAGACACTTATAGGAAAACACAATAATCTATTTTGATTCTTATTGCAGTCCTTTTTTTATTTCAGAATATTATGGAGATACAAACATTTTGGTTACATAAATAGCTTTTGCACTATTTGAGTCAAAGTTATATGTGTGCCTATCACTCAGACAGTGTGCATTGTATACCAGTTAGGTGTGAATTTACCCATCCCCTCATCCCCCCATTTGCCTGATTTCCAATGAATGTTATTTTTTCCATATGTGCACATAAGCATTGATCAATTAGTTCCAATTTAATGGATATATAATGTTTGTTTTTCCACTCTTGTGATACTTCGCTTAGAAGAATGGTCTCTAGTTCCATTCAGGTTAATACAAGAGGTGTTAGTTCACCATGATTTTTATGGCTGAGTAGTACTCCATGGCATACATATACCACACTTTATTAATCCACTCATGTATTGAT
>NW_012134858.1:3283346-3285132 GCF_000956105.1 Propithecus coquereli
CTTCAAGAAAGATAATTGAAACTCCAAGAAAAAAATGAGCTAAAAAAATACATTAAAAAAGTAAAAAACTAGTCCTTCAATGCAAATGAGCAAACTAGGGGTAACAAAAATCACAAAATTAGACTCTTGTTTAACTCTTAATACCAATAATAAAAGTAATAAAGAGTTATTAATTATTGTACATCTATTCTGCTCAGAAATTCTATGCATGTTACTTTATGTAATCCTCACAGAAACCCCATGAGACATGTATTACAATCTTCATCTAATAGATGATGTATTAGTCTGCGTAGGATGCTATAACAAAATACCACAGACTGGATGATTTAAACAACAGAAATTTATTTTCTCATAGTTCTGGAAGCTAGAAGTCCAAGATTGAGGTCCTAGCCAGGTTGCTTTCTGGTGAGGGCTCTCTTCCTGACTTGTAGAAGTCCAACTTCTCACTGTGTCTTCACATGGCAGAGAGAGAGAGATCTCTGGCATCTCTTCCTCTTTGGATGTGGACATCAATTCTATCAGCTTCTCCACCCTGCCTTGGACCCTGGGAGGCTAACCTCTGGGGACTGCATTGTCCTAGCTCCTTCTGGCTTAGAGGAGTTCAGCCATTGGGAGGCACAAGCAGGTGATCAGAGTTTAGGATATTTATCCCCCTGGCTCCCATCCTACCAGCCATGCTTTAATGGTGGCCCTGGCACTTGTTTGGTGATCCCTCCCCTGTACCTGCAATCCGTGCCAGGATCCACTAACATTCCCTCCCTTGTCCCTCAAGGCCCAACATTATAACAGCTTCCTGCTGCTGCTAATTCCAAGGAGCTTTACTATTATCCCTTGTTTCTGTTATCCCAGCACACATATTTGTCAATAGTGACTTCGTTAGACTCTCTTCAATTGTCTTTTTTGATGTGCCATCTGTTTCCTAATGGATGCTAATACAATAAGTGGTACCCAGGAGACAGACACTTAAAACAGGATTCTGAAGTTGCTCACATATTTGATGAGGGTACAGATTACCTCTTTTCCAGACATGTGGTGTCATCACAATTATTCAAATTATTACTGGTAGTGTCAAGGGATAGAGTGTGGGTTCAGAGAAAGGAGTTGAGCGGTAATTGTGGTATCTAGGTGCTAAAGCAAAAATGTGGCACCTATTTGTTAAGGCAATAGAGGGCATGAGTACATGGCCAAGGGACACCAAGGAACTACAGGATCATAAACTGGGTGTTACCTGGTCCTCCAAACCATAAGATTGGACATTCTCAGAATTATTCCTTTGTTATTGGAAATTGTATTTATAGAAACAGGCTCTAGTAGGTTTTGAGGGCACAAGTAACTGCCTGAGGAAATGCTTCAAACTCTTGTTGTACCTGTTCTCATTGCTTCACCACCCTTTCCTCAACCCAAATCTATGACTTTACAGAGCATTCCCTATGACCAGTTAAGCTAGGAGAGGAAGTACAGGCCTAACCTACAGTTCGGTCTGCATGATGCAAGGAAGCAGCTGCTGTATTACAGTTCTAACTCAGGGACAGCCTCGAAAGGCAGTGATGGAAAGAAATCTTCCCAGTGAGTGGAGTTTAGAGAAAGGGAACATTTGGAAGTTCAATTTGCATGAAAAGAGATATAGACTAAAATAAAAATCTACACTGATTCATGGATACTGGCTAATAGGTTGGCCCAATGGTCAGGATTTAGAAAAACAAGATTGGTGTGAAGGTGATCTGGGAGAGAGGTATTAGATGGACTTACCAGAATTGGCCCAGAACGTGGACATATTTGTGTACCA
>NW_012134858.1:3297510-3300755 GCF_000956105.1 Propithecus coquereli
TCCCCCATGAAAGTTTAATGCCACAAATATATTGTCACAAGTACTGTATGCATATCTGTGCATTATATATATTAATACAAAGAGAGAGATTTTTTAACCCCTCAAGAACCAGTTTTTACTTCCATTGAGAATGCATGTTCTGGACCCAGATCTGCCATTTACCTTGCTGTTCTCTTAAGAAAAGCTATTATCATTTCTGAGTCTTGATTTCTTCTTGGTATCTTGACCAGGAAGGATGAGCTTATTCTTGAGATTCCTCCAATGCCCATCCCTCCACAGATACCACCCCATTAATGACCTTGCCTTTTGACACACTTAACAGCTTTTGGTTGCACATACGTGAGGAGCAAAATTGAACTACATTTTTCTTTAAACAGACATAAATGTTGCCTTTGAGATCACAGTCAGCTTAGAGCAGACAGCCTATTTTATTTCATTCTGGCAAGCAGAATGACAGTTTGCCAGTTATATTCAGGATTTATCACTATCAGTCTCCCTTTCTCTCCTATCCTGGGTCCCCTTGGATTAGAAACATTTCTATTAAACAGGGGGCAAAGGGTGTGGCCTGCTCTCTATTCCTCTATTCTACCTCCTGGTGAGTGCACTGACATGCAGGTGCTGCCTTCAGCAGGATCCAGAGGCAACAGTCCCCTTCTCAGCCATGGCTTCATTTTCCTTCTGTGGGTGGCAGGATTTAACTTTTTAGGTTGGCACCATTTGGTGTCTCACCCAATCAGACTCAGACGCTGCCTCTGTCACATAGTACATGGTCTGTTGGTCCCATCTGGGCATCTCACATGATACGTGTCACTCTCACTACTGGGTAGCATCTAGAAGGGTGTAAAGAAGCAGGTGCATGCTCACAAGTACAGTCTTGGGTTTATCTAGGCCTCAGGGAATCAGAGAGAAAACAAGACCAAGGTGGGGAAGATCTTGTCCCCATCCCACCTGCTATGTTTTCTGCCACCTAGAAACCCCACACGCGAAACTGGTGTCAGGCAGGCCCTGTATTCAGAAACATCCCCAAACTTTCAGGAAGACGTACCTTCCCTTTGTTGGGAGACCCCATCAGGTGGGGCAGAGGTTAAAGGTCTCAAAAACTCTCTTTCCAACTCTCTTTCACTCACACCACATCTCCTGATGGAAAAGTCTAGTGGGGCAGAGTGAGAGCATTTATTTTAACTAAAAGTAAATAACAATATTTTCTCTTCTGTCTTTTGACTCTGATTTTTTTCCACTATAACCCAGTACTTTCCATTTAGCCAGCAGGTGGAGAATGAGGAAACAGTCAGCAGCCTGTAATAAAAATCGTGGTGTATGAGGATTCATGCTTTGGGATTCATGAATCATGTCTTTTTCTTTTTATTAATTTTTTTTTTTTAAGCAGCAGAGTCTTGCTATGTTGCCCAAGCTGGCCTTGAACTCCCAGGCAGCCTCCTGAGTAGCCAGAACTACAGGTGCATACCACTGTGCCCAGCTTTTCCTTTTCTGTCTCCTATGCTCTAAGAACTTAGAAACAGAGAACTTACAAATTAACACTTCAAACTATGTTTTGCTTATCTACTTCCCCCCATTTGTATCTCTTCTTTTATCCATGTCCTAACTCTCAAATAATGATACAATTATCCACCCCATTCAGAACAATTACTCATGGTGCCTCTCTCATTCTTATTAGCTATATTCAGTCATTAAATCTTATAAATTCTACCTCAGCAATATATGTCATAACCCCCTCCCACCCCTGTCCTTCTACTGTCTTAATTGCAGCCTTCATCACCTTTTGCTTGAACAAATGCAATAAATTCCTAATCCGTCTCCCAATCAAGGGAACCTGTCCCCACCCAACACCACCACAAGAGCATTTCTTCTCAATGACTTGACCAGGTCTCTCCCCTGTTTCAAAATATTTGATACCTGTGGAAACTATACAAGCCCCTTATTTAAGAAAGGAAAATATGAAATCAGAAATTTTTCCTCCAATATAAAGAGAATAAGCTTCAATTAATAGGAATCTTGAGTCATTGCTTCAAGATTTTGTTTATTCAGGTACCGTGTTGTAAATCCCTTCTCTTTGCTGATAACAGACTCTCTATAAGAAAAGAACTATCACTGAAGGAGCTAAACAGAGAACCTATTTGCTAGCTAATCAAATGGGGCAAAGATCTAAAGTAAGATTAAACTGATCATGCTCAATTTGTTCAATATCATAAGTGACAGATTTCTCTCATGTTTTTCTGCCATTTTCAGAGTAAAGAGATAAGAACTGTGTTACTGCCAAACTGTTTTATTAGTCACATAAAAGGCAAATCTTTATGTTTGTCAAGATTTACATGGCTAGAACTATAAATCACAATTAACAACTGCTTAGAAGATAATAAAGGTTCATGAATTTTACATGTTGTTAATCGCCTTATCGAAAATAGCACCCTCCAGACCTTTACCCTACTTTTTGTCCATGATACTCACTACCACCTAACACATTTTTTTCTATTTTTCTGTCACCACAAGAAAGTAAAGCTACAAGGCCAAGGACTTAGTTTTGCCAAAACAGTGGTAGCAAATGTGTTTGATTCATTCATATACATGCCTAACACCTAAGACAGTGCTTGGTACAAAGCTATGCCTAACACCTAAGACAGTGCTTGGTACAAAGCTGAGCAATGAACCTTCAGCAAATACTGAAAAAGGGGAAATAGAGGGAGAGAGGGAAAAAAAAAAACTGGCTCGTCCATCTGGCTTTTCATGCAACCAAAACAGCTTAAAAGTCCTTGGAACAACCGCGGGTAAGAGGCAGAGCTGGTTATCAGCCATATTGTACAGGTATAGAGTGAAGCTTGAAAACGTGCCATGACAAGGTCACAAGGCAATGAAAAAGAAAAAAACCAAAATGTAGGGAAAAAAACCTTTGCAAGATTTCACCATTTAACTTTTGGCGTCAGACCCAAGAAACCAGTTACCTCCGGTTAGAAACAGCCACCCTTGGCACCGTATTTATCTCACAATAAATTAAGAAGGAGCAAAAAGCCCTTCAGTAAGAAAGGAGCAGGGCAACGAAATAACTTTTAACACTATCTCCTTTCAATTTTTGAATAATTCTTTTGGCCAGACATGGTGGCTCATGCCTGTGATCCTAACACCCTAGGAGGCCAAGGCAGGAGGATCATTTGAGCTCAGGAGTTCGAGACCAGCCTGAGCAAGAGTGAGACCCCCGTCTCTACTAAAAAAAAATAGAAAGAAATTAGCTG
>NW_012134858.1:3300805-3304047 GCF_000956105.1 Propithecus coquereli
AACCCAGGCATATTACCAGTTGGCCAATAGCTTATTAATAAGTTACTAAAGATACTTCAGCTCTACTTTTAAAATTTTACAATAGACTCTAATCTGATATGATATTTCAACTCTGGTTTAGAGAATGATAAAATTTGTCAGGTTAGAGAAAAACCCATTTCCTTTTACAATAGATTTCTCCTCTAGTATTCAAATTAGAAGGAGTACATGTTTTGAAGTGGGAGGTAAATAAGGAGAATATACAGAAGCTAGAAGGAAACAACTTTTTCTCTCTTAAATTAACTGTTCCACTGCTGAAAAAGAGCGAAAACAGAGGGTAATAGTCATCCCTCCCTTTGGCTTCATGTTAAGGAAAAATCCCTTTCTTGAGCCCATTTCCCAGATTACAAAATGCAGCTATGCTTATTGAATTCATATTTTTAAAATTTTAATACCACTGTGCCCCCTCTTCCGTCATAGGCCTGCTCCTGATTGGCTACTCATACTATTTCCCTCCTTTCGGATGTTGCGTCACGCAGTGAGCCCGAGGGACTGCACGCGCAGAAGCAGTAAGGAGCGGGCAGGAGGTACGGGAGGTGCAGGGCGAGTGTTTCGCCGGCCCGGAAGGGGAACTGCGTGGTGGCGGTGACTGGGAACTGAGGTACCGCTTCCCCGGGCTGGCAGGCGCCCCGGATCCCCGGTGCTCCTGACGGCCGGCCTAATGCGCCCGCTGGGTGGGGCTGGGGAGGGCTGAAGGCGGCGGCGCTGCTGGCTGCGTCCCGGTCGGGCTTCGTGTCAGGGTCACCCTCTCGTGGATGACCCGGTGGAGGGGTCGGCGGCCCCAAGGTCCAGGACAGGCGGACAGTGGCTCTCCCTCTTTGGCCTCCTCTCTCTGGGCAGCGAAGAGCTGAGTCATGCTCGCGGCGAGGCCATGCAGCCGCTGCCCTAGCAGATAAAGAGGCAGCTGAGACAGGGGTGGAGGTATGGGAGAGTTGTGTGTTGACAGGGAGGTTTGCTGCCGGCTTCTCATCCCAGAAGTGGGCTGGGCGAACTTTCTTGGGGGACCAGGCGCCGGAGCTCATCAATGCTCACTGAAGCGGAAGCTCTTCTGTAAAAGTGTATAGTACTTTCTCCATTGCATAGCGAAGGCACCTGAGTCTCAAAGGTCCAGCACCCGCACAAGGTCACTTCTAACATGTGGCAAAAGCAGGATTCCCACTATAAGCTGTTATGCGACATGGAGGCCACCCTGAGCTGAGCCTCCTCAGCTCCAGTGGGCTGAAGACCGAGGAAGATAGGACAGCTGTAGTTTGAGATGATGTAATAGCACGAAAGTACCAGAATGGCTCGGTGTTTTCCTAAAGGACAGATGCTCAATATTATATACCCTTCGTAGTTCCAGTGGCAGAGCTGGAGGGACACTCAGGTATTTTAAAGCAAGAGTTCTTAGCTTTTGGAGTGCTAGTTAAAACACATATTTTTGGACCTATTTCTAGAGGCAGAATCATTAGGAGCAAAGTAAAACCCAGGAGTCTACGTTTTAAGGTGCATCTGGGCAATTTCAAAGCAGGTAATGTAAGGGTCAGCACTATAGTCTGAACACTGTTTCAGTCCAATTCTCTTATATTACAAATGGGGAAAATGAGACCCAGAAGGAGAGTTACTTGCCTAAATATTCACTACAAATCATTGGTAGAGATGAGCTGGTAGCCCACGTTGGCTTATGCTTGTTATCTCATTCTCACCTGTCAGTCATCTGAGCATTACAGAAAGACATTCGGCTGACTTGTGGTTGGCCACCCTCTGGTATAATCTGCCTTGGAGCCAAGAGAATCCAGTTTTTAGCATGCTTTTCTTTGGAGGACATGACTGAAAAAGTCTAATGTGAGGGAAACCTGGTTGGTAACCGAGTTTACTTTGAAAGAGTGAATGTCCTTTATATAGACATAGTAGGGTATATAGAATGGGTTAACTCACTTTGAGTATTTGCATATCTTGAAGGGAAGCATGATTAGCTGAAATTCATGTAGTTGGCTTCTGTTGATATCTTTTAGCCTTGTAATGCAGCATGACCTTGAAGAGTTATTCATCTTTTACTTGGATGACATTTTTCCTCTGTTCAAAAGTTATATAGTCTTTTAAATTTTCTCACTGAATGCTGATATAAACCTTAAGCCAAAACTACATTTGTAAAAGCCCTCACAGACCCTGTATTGTCTAGTTATTAACATCTACTCTGTGTCACACATAACTTTTCCAGTTATATATCCTGTTATTGATCAAACTGGGACTTAAATCTAATTTGGTGCTCCATCCCAAACTAAGTTCTGTGGGATGGGTTTTTTGAATTACAAGGGGCAAGCAGAGCATTCATTGTTGAAAATTAAAAGCATCACTTTATTCCATCTTTTCTACTAAAAGATAATTTGTTCCTTCTTGTCTCTGGCTCCTCTGTGTCCTCCTTTTAATTGGTTAATGGTTTTTTTTAATTTTATTTTATTTTTCCTGTCTTTTAAATTAGCATTTCAGATCTGCTTGGTAAACCTGGTGTACCACCATGCTGGCCGCAAGGCTTGTGTGTCTCCGGACAGTACCTTCCAGGGTTTTCCAGCCAGCTTTCACCAAGGCCTCCCCTGTTGTGAAGAATTCCATCACCAAGAATCAATGGCTCTTAACACCCAGCAGGGTAAAGATAATCTGAATGTTTTTATATTTCTTTATTTGTGCCTGTGGGACCTTCTTTTTTTGGGGGGGGGGGCAGAGTATAAAGCTTGTTTAAGTGATTTACTATAGCACTTAGTCCTAATAATGTTCCCAATAAGCTCTTTATCCCCATAGTTTTCTTTCTTTCTTTTTTTTTTTATGAGACAGGGTCTCACTCTGTTGCCCAGGCTGGAGTGCATTAGTGGCAGAATCGTAGCTCACTGTAGCTTTGAACTCTGTGTCTAAAGCGATCCTCCTGCCTTAGCCTCCCAAGTAGCTGGGACTACATGTGTATACCACCATGCCTGGCTAATTTTTCCTATTTTTTGTAGAGACGTGATCTTGCTATGTTGCCCAGGCTGGTTTCAACCTCCTGGCCTCAAGTGATCCTCCCACTGCAGCCTCCCAGAGTGCTGGGATTACAGGTGTGGGCCACCGTGCTCAACCTCCCTTTGGTTTCATATCATTCTGGTCCCTCCTTATCATACATGAAAGACAAAAAGAGTTCTATAACTTTTCCTTTATTTAAAACTCTTAGAATTTTTCTTTCAGAAAATTTA
>NW_012134858.1:3304097-3305156 GCF_000956105.1 Propithecus coquereli
TTCAAAAAACCAACTTTTAGTTTCACTAATCTTCTGTATAATTCTGTTGTTATCAATTTCATTTAGTTGTGCTATGATCTAGGTTATTTCTTTTTTTCTGCTGGGTTTGGGATTGGTTTGCTTATCTTTTTCCAGTTCCTCGAGATGATTCATTGAATTGTTGATTTGTGATCTTTCTGTCTTTTGGATGTAGGCATTCACGGCTATGAGTTTCCTCTCAGAACTGCTTTAGCTATAGCCCACAGATGTTGATAACTTGTGTCCCCTTTATAACTTCATTGAAAGAATCTTTTGATTTCCATCTTAATTTTCTCCTTGACCTAACTATCTTTGAGCAGTGGGTTGTTTAGTTTCCATCATTTTGTGTAGAGATGAATGTTTCTGTTGGAGCCAACATCTGATTTTATTCCACTGTGATCTGAGAAGATACATGGTATAATTTCTATTTTTTAAAATTGTTCAAGACATGTTTTGTGGCCTAGGATGTCATCAACCTTAGAGAATGTTCCATGAACTGATGAGAAGAATGTATATTCAGTGGGTTTTGAGTAGAATGTTTTGTAAATGTCTGTTAGCCCCATTTGTTTTAGAGTTCTGTTTCGTCCATTGTTTCTTTGTTTATTTTGTTTGGAGGATCTGACCTGTTCTGTCAGAGGGGTGTTGAAGCACCTGGCTATTAGGTACTGCTGTTTATCATTTTGTTTAGATCAAGCAGGAGTTGCTTTATGAATCTCCATGCATCTGTGTTAGATGTGTAAATATTTAGAATTGTTATGTCTTCTTGTTGAATTGTTTCCTTTACCATTATATAATGACCATCATTATTTTTCTTTATTTTTGTTGATTTGAAGTCTATGTTATCTGATATGAAAACTGCTACATCAGCTTTCTTTTGGTTTCAATTTGCATTGAATATTGTTTGTCTTATTTTATTTTTTTGTTTGTTTGTTTTGAGACAGGGTCTTGCTCTGTTGGCTAGACTGGAGTACAGTGGTGTGATCATAGCTCACTGCAGCCTGGAACTCCTGTGCTGAAGTGATCCTCCCACCTCGGCGTCCT
>NW_012134858.1:3319591-3320198 GCF_000956105.1 Propithecus coquereli
TTGTACTGATTATTACACCTGTGTTTCAAGGGTGCCCTTTTCTGCTGGGGCCCTAACTTTGAGGCCATTTCTGTGTCTCCATATGCACTAATTATGGCCATATCGAAGAAATAGAAAGACAGTATATGGTTCGATTCCTCTCATAAATATTGTGAAGACAGCATGTTAATCTAGTCGAGAGGTGCCAGTATTCACCTGCATTGCCTCCTTTGTTTTGCAGTTGACCAAATGGGAAGGTGGTTTGTTGCTGGAGGGGCAGCTGTTGGTCTTGGAGCATTGTGCTACTATGGCTTGGGAATGTCTAATGAGATTGGAGCTATTGAAAAGGCTGTGTAAGTAAATTGTTCCCAGACAATTCCAGCCTTTAAAACAAAGGTTCAGTTTTCTTCTCATCCTTATCTTTATTCCCTTTTGGAATGTTTTGTGTGTAGTCTTCATCTGTGTATATACGTGAATAAAAACACATCTCTTCTTGCTTCCTTGGCATATATTTATTCAAACCTAAATAAAAATCTTGTAGCAAGGTTATATGTGTTTAAGCAAGGAGAAAATATGTTACTTTTTATATGTGCCAAGTGCTTGCATGTTTTATCCCATTTAATCTTTA
>NW_012134858.1:3321678-3322355 GCF_000956105.1 Propithecus coquereli
ACATGCAAACTTGTGTATTTGTGCATTTTCTGGGAGGAAGGCCACATTATTATTCTCAGATCTAATGACCAAAAAAATATTGATACTTTGCACTGGATTCAGTAGTTCCCAGTCATATTTCTTCCATTGGAAATTTTACTTTCCCCTTTTTTAAAGAAAACAATTATTAGTATATGACCTGATCTGAAAGGTATAGTTTGTTGAAGTTCATTTGAGGTATGTAGAATCTTCATTCAAGCATTTAATGTCTGTGTATGTTTCAGGATGAGAATTAAGTCACCTAAACACATCCTCTCCCTTGATTCTGCTACATTAACACTAATTACATTTTTATTCTTCGATTCTTTTTTTTTTCTTGACTTGATGTAAAGCATCACCTTTGTTAATACCACTTTAGACACAGTGTAGTGTAACTATTGACATTTTCTTCTCATTTTTTGCTTTCTAAGAATATAATGAGAAGACACCTCAACTTTTTATTAATAAAATAATGTATGTCACAGAAGTATTTCCACATGTACAGATATACTGCCACCTCAGAATGAGTGAGATTGAAGGTTAATCAACTCTGATCCTTTCTTCTTGTACTGATTATTACACCTGTGTTTCAAGGGTGCCCTTTTCTGCTGGGGCCCTAACTTTGAGGCCATTTCTGTGTCTCCATATGCACTAATTAT
>NW_012134858.1:3323285-3333803 GCF_000956105.1 Propithecus coquereli
TAAATTAACCATGTTGTATTTCTTACAGAATTTGGCCTCAGTATGTGAAGGATAGAATTCATTCTACCTATATGTACTTAGCAGGAAGTATTGGTTTAACAGCTTTGTCGGCCTTGGCGATAAGCAGAACTCCTGTTCTCATGAACTTCATGATGAGAGGCTCTTGGGTGGTAAGTCAGCTGTTTTTGTTTCGTTTTTTTTTTTGGCTAGAGATCAAAAGATTAGATGAAATATATTGGGAGGGAGAGGTACTAAATGGAAAGAATACTATATTGAAAAAGTTTTTGTTCAAATAATGTATCAATTACAGGTGGAGTATTCCTAATTCAAAATCTGAAAAATGCTCCAAAATCCAAAGCTTTTTGAGCACTGACATGACACTGAAAGGAAATGCTCATTAGAGCATTTTGGATTTTGGATTTTCGTATTAGAGATACTGAACAGGTAAATATAATGCAAATATTCCAAATCTGAAAAAAAAAATTGAAATCTGAAACACTTCTGGTCCCACACATTTCAGATAAGGGGTATTCAACCTGTATTAGTGCAGCTGAGACAAATTAGGAAGTGCATTCTGAGGTAAGGCAGCTATTAATTCTTTGTCAAATATGTATTCTAATAGCACCAGAGAAGTTGGAAATCAAATTTACAGGGACATTCTTCTTGTCTACCAGCAGATATCAAACAGCCTCTATTTTGTACCAGTTTACTAAAAAAATAAAGCAAATGCAAAACACCTAAGCATTTTGTGCTGTTAAGAGTAGACTGAAGTTGCTGCTGTTATTCCTAAGATTCTTGACCTCTGTAAAATTTCATATTCATTGAGTATTTCTTGAGCAATTGTTATTTTGGTAAATACCAGAATACAATTTCAGACGTGGACCCCATTTTCTTTTTATCTGGCACAATAGATGAACTGGAGTAAGTAGTACAGGCTGGGCAATAAGAAAGTGCAAAGTTCAGCTCGGGTGCGGTGGCTCATGCTTGTAATCCTAGCACTCTGGGAAGCAAAGGCGGGAGGATCTCTTGAGGTCAGAAGTTCGATACCAGCCTGAGCAAGAGCAAGACCCTGTGTTTACTAAAAATAGAAGTAATTAGCCGGGAATTGTTGCTCCATAAATTAATATAACTATTGGAGACAGAAATGTCTCAGGAGTTTTGTAGAGCTTTGCCCTGAAGGAATATGTGAACGTGTTAGTTTGCATATCGAAAGCTGTTTCACCTCAGGAGGGCATCTCTGAAAGATCAGTGGCTGGCTGTATCCCACAATGGCGCCACGATTCTCAGGCCTGAGGTTTGGACTTGCTTTGAAAAGCAAAGCAGGTCTGCTAAGAGCCACAGGATGAGAGCTGATCAAAGAGTGCCCGCCTGACAGACAGATACCTGTGGCTGAAAGCAATTGGCCTAAGGGACAGTTCCTGCTTAAACTCCTGACTACCTGTCTCAGTACACAATAACTTGATAAAGAAAATATGGAGCCACTATATCTCTGTTTAACCCCTCTGTTAAATGATAAATTTACCTTAGAACTTGGAAGTTAGTCTTTGAAAGATTTTGTAACCATTTGCTCACATAGATAGAATTAGTTAAGGGATCTGAAGAAGCCTTTTGAAAAACTTTTAACCTAAGAGGAACTACCCGTTGTTATGTAAATCTGTTACCCCTGGCAACCGATGACTGTACCTATAAATGCCCATGTAAAACTTTACTCTTGGCCTTTTGGGATTGACAGAGAAATCCAAGGCCCCCTGAGTACCCGCTTTGCCTATAATCTTTATAAATCTATAAAACTATACCTTCATCTCTGTGTATTCTTTTATTTCCCTTATTTTCCATTTCCTATTACCTTCTTATCCTTTGCAACAACCCCTAAGGGACCCGATTTTTTGCGGGGAGCTAGGCCATCTCCCTGCAGGGAATGACTAAAAATAGAAAAAATTACCTGGACGTGGTGGTGGTGCTAACCTGTTGTCCCAGCTACTTAGGAGGCTGAGGCAGGAGGATCGCTTGAGCCCAGGAGACTGAGGTTGCTGTGAGCTATGATGACGCCACGGCACTCTAGCCTGGCCAACAGAGCAAGACTCTGTCTCAAAAAAAAAAAAAAAAGTGCAAAGTTCAGTTGAAAGTTTCTGTCTTGGGCTATTAGGGAGGTTCCTTGAAGGAGACATTTTTTTCACCAGGGTTGTTGAAGGCTAACATGTTTAGTTTTAGGAAAAAACAAGGGCAGTCTAATTTTACCAAACAGCTTGAGCAAAGAAGAGGTAGGAAAACCTAATTTTAAAAGTGACTTACAGTTCCATTAGAGTGAAATTCAGGTATTTGAGGTCTGGAGTGTGAAGATGACATGGGTACGTTTGATTGCCAACCTAAGGAGAGCACATAAGCAGTCAGAGGCCATTGAAGATACTAGAACAGTGAAAGCATGATTTGTATTTGCGTTTTAAGAATGAACGTGGAGAAGACATGAAGCAGGTGTACCAGCTGTGCCTTTGTAAGATCAAAAATGAGGGATGATAAGAACCTGAACTAGAGCAATCAGTGTGTGACTAGAGGAGGAGGAGAGATGAGTTTATGTAATGCGTACCGATTCCCCACGCAGGGAACCCAAATCCATAATATTTCCACTACATTGTACTTTCCAAAAGGAGAACCATTTACAGTAGCATAGCCGTTTGGACACTTCCGTAGTCTTAGGATCATGCTTGTCCAGTGGCTGGCATGAATCTTCTAGCCCAGAGGTTCATGAAGGCACAGAATAAGCATGGTGCATTCTCACCGGGAATGTCAGTTTTAATCAAAGATAAATAATTTAAAACAATACTTTTGTAATAAAACAAATAGCAATATTATGAAAGATTAGAATGTATATAAAATTTTCGACCCTAAAATAAGACTTCAAGGAAGTTTTGTGCTTGGGCTATCTTTTCAACGCCCTCTGGGCAAAAGATCACCCTCCTCCACTGTTAGGGATGCTTAAGGAAAATAGTTGGGAGAGCCAAAGATGGGTGCTACAGAGATAAAGATACTGCCCTTTGGAGATGACAGATGTACACATACACAGACAATGTCAAAGTTTGTCCCGAGTGGTTTTGGAACAGGGCAGGCATCTGACCCTGTTACTGGGCAGCCAGGCTACCTACTAGAAAAAGTTAGTCAGCCAGGTAGGAAGGAAGTGTTCTCAGGCACAATGGACAGAGTTAAGGTAAGGCATGAAACTTTGGGGCATGTTTGCAGTCCTACCGGTTCAGTACAGCTGGAATGTAGAGTCTGGAAAGGTAAAAGGCAAAATATGAGACTGGATCATGAAGAACTTTAAAATTAAAAAATATAATTCCAGTAAATATCCTGAAAATACTGTGCCGAGGATGCGTGAAGTAGTTTTTAGTAATTGTTTCTGCATTGGAAGATGGTGGGATGGAACTTAGTATGCTTTTCTGTATGAAGGTTTTCCCAGTCTCAGAAAACACAGCTGTTCTTTTTACCATACTTTACATCAGAGCTTGAACATTCTGACATCCATGGGTCAGACAATACAGATGAGTAAGGAGGCCTGGCATGTCACACAGGGGGTTATTGACATCTAGAGAAAGGCTTCCAACTAAAAAGCATTGACCACGGTCAATTTTTTTTTTAGTAGTTGGCCAAACAAAACATACCTGCTGCCTGATTCTGTCCAAGTTTGCAATCTCTGCTTTAAATTTCTTGAAGATTGCTTATCACTGTCTTCCATTATACACATTTCTTCTTGTCATACATGAGGAATATTTTAATGTTATAACAATGGAAATCTAAGATAGGCAAAGAAAAGGAATGAGCACCAGATCAGCCATAAACCTGGAAGGATAGAAATGTAGAATCTTGTTTTCATCTCTTCATGTGCTGTGATATTCACCTATTTTTCAAGTTTTCATTTAGCAAATATGGAATTCAAAGCAATGTACTGATATCTGTATAAAAATATACATATTCTAATTAGTAGATCATGACTGATTTTAAAGAAAGTGCTATTTGTGCTATCTAAAATGTATTTTTTATTTAAGAGTAGTTATCCGGGGATTCCTTAAAGAATTTTTGTTTCACCTCTAACAAGAGTAAAATTATTAAGGTGATGGTACCCATCCAATCTCAAGTCACGTACTTGCAGCTGTCTGCAAAACCTCCTATATGGCAGTAGGGGGCACTCTTGCTAACTTAGCCACTACAAAATAAACCCAAGGCCTTTAATGTACCAGAAAAATACAGGATTTGGTTTATTATCCTTCATCTTTTTAAAGCTGGTTTATTAGAAGTAACTAATGGTACTTGAAACTTGTGGTTTTCTACTTTGGTTTTAGATAAGGATCCATTTTTCTTAATAATACGTGTCTTTCAGACAATTGGTGCAACGTTTGCAGCCATGATTGGAGCTGGAATGCTGGTTCACTCAATACCATATGAACAGAGCCCAGGCCCAAAGCATCTTGCTTGGTTGCTGCATTCTGGTATGTTCTATTTTAAATTGTTATTAAACAATCTTGAATACTACCTCTTTTGGGTGGGTTTCAGTTGTAAATTACTTATACATAATTTAATTAAACCTCACATTTAGAAACACAGTTTTCTTTAGTCATTACTGGTTGCATTATTGCCAGACCTTTGCTCCAAAAAGTTGATTCTGATACTAAGACCATGGACATCCCCAATATTGAACTTTTCTCCTCTAATGGTCTAGTATGGAGAGATTTTCTTGTGTATTTTGTTCAATAGCAGGTGGATTTCAGATCTAATACACATCACTTGAGAGTTTTTATTTGCTATCTTTAGAAAAATTTAAAAAAACCTCTGAGGGTAGAGAAAGTTTTGTTAAAAATTTTGCTGTCAAATGCAAAACTGACTGGAATCCTAATAGAAATGTCATATGTAGTAGAAATTTTTATCCAGTATCTTTCCTAGAACAAAAGCATTTTAAAATTATTCATCATCATGAGATACAGTATACTTTATTACTTGATCCTAGAAGTGTTACTCTTGCAAAAGTGATACACTAATATTGAAAAATCACTATGTGCCTAGTCTATAAGGTAAAACTATGTTTAAGAAAAGGGTAATTTCTGCTCAGTGCTGAAATAAGGACTTATCTAAGATTTTTTTTAATTAAGGAATTCCATTTATCTTTTTTAATTAAATTATTGATACCTTTTTGCTAGAATTTTTATGAAGAGTTTATAGTTTTTAGTTATAAACAACTAAAATTACTTTTTATAAACTCTGATAGCATTCCCTGTAACACAAAATAACAGCAGTGTATCCTAGAAATTCCTACATTTTAAGATTATCATCATATCCTCTTTTCTCTTTTACCTTACTCCTTTTTGGCCCCAGTAGGTTTGACCTTGAGTTATTCATTCTAAGCCTTTTTATCCTAGTTCTTACATGAATGTTGTAAAAACTGGTGGTAAGATCCAAATAGTGGATTACGTAGGATTTGATGGTAAAAATACAGATTAATGTTTGTGCTTATGAGTTGTAACTGTTTGACTAGGAATGGTGTTAATTAATGTTGTGATATAGAATTTCAGTAGCCGCAGATTTTGTTGTAGAATTTTGGGGGTAGTATTTTCTAAAGGGAAAACTTTTTATAAACCTATTGCTTAAACAATAAGATATAGTATGTTGGCATATTTAGAAGTGGTATTTTCCCTTTGATTGTTATTTAGTAAACACTTAACAAGCGCTTTCTTGCTCTTTCTCCAGGTGTGATGGGTGCAGTTGTGGCTCCTCTGACAATATTAGGAGGGCCTCTTCTCATCAGAGCCGCGTGGTATACAGCTGGCATTGTGGGAGGCCTCTCCACGGTGGCCATGTGCGCACCTAGTGAGAAGTTTATGAACATGGGAGCACCCCTGGGAGTGGGCCTGGGTCTTGTCTTTGTGTCCTCACTGGGTAAGCTGCTGTGCTTTGACACTTAGTTCTTAGTTCATATTGTCCTAAAATCTGAAATATTCAGGTATCCTAATTCATTGAGTCATTTTTAAAAGTTTAAAAGGCATATTGCTAATTTGACTGGAGTTTATCACATGATGTCGTATGAACATCTTGGCAACATGGTTGATCATTATTACTGGTTTCACCAAATACATCTAAAATGGGAAATTGATCTGGAGAATATGAAAATTGTTCTGATGCAAGTGCCTTCCTGTAATGTTGGCAGGTGGCCCACTGGAGGAATGAGGATCATGGGTTTTGAACTAATGTAAATAAGATTAGACAGTACACATACTCAGATGTCTTTTTACCTGCACGGTATACTGAAGAGATTTTTTTTTTTTAAGTATTGTCAGTTATAAATCCAGTTATAAGAAACTGATTTTTCAAAAAAGAAAAAATTCTTCATTTCTGCCCCCCCCTTATTTTGATTTCAGGATCTATGTTTCTTCCACCTACCACTGTGGCCGGTGCCACTCTGTACTCAGTGGCAATGTATGGTGGGTTAGTTCTTTTCAGCATGTTCCTTCTCTATGATACCCAGAAAGTAATCAAGCGGGCAGAAATAACACCAATGTATGGAGTTCAAAAATATGATCCCATCAACTCGTAAGTAGTCTTTAATGTTGTTACTTTTATATAAGGATGTTGGTGTCAGTTTGACCTATTTTGTTTTATAGCCACATTTAGTTTCCTAGGGCTACTATAACAAAGTGTTACAAACTGGGTGGCTTAAAACAATAGAACTTTATTCACTCACAGTTCTGCAGGCCAGAAGTCCAAAATCAAAGCGTCAGCAGAGATGGTACCTTGTGAGGGCTCTGAGAGAGAGTCTGTTCCATACCTCTCTTAGCTTCTTGTCACTGCTGGCAGTCCTTGGCATTCCTTGGCTTTAGATGGGTCAGTCCAGTGTCTGTCTCCATCTTCACATGACATACTCCCTGAGTGTCTGTCTCTATCTCTTCTCCTTTTATTTTATTTATATTTATATGCATACATGTAAATATGTATTTTATATATATATATATATATATATATATATATATATATATAAAGACAGGGTCTCACTCTGTTGCTGGGGCTAGAGTGCAGTGACGTCATCATAGCTTACTGCAACCTCAAGCTTCTAGGCTCAAATGCTGCCTCAGCCTCCCGAGTAGCTGGAACTATAGGCATGCGCCACTACACCCAGCTAATTTTTTTTTATTTTTGGTAGAGACTTGATCTCACTATGTTGCGCGGACTGTCTTTTCCTTTTCTTATAGGGCTACCAGTCATAATGGATTAAGGGCTTACCCTACTCCAGTATAACCTCATTCTAACTTACATTTTAATTACATCTGCAAAGACTGGATTTCTTACCTTGTCTCTTTTATTTTTCTTCTGAGAGAGGATCTCACTCTGTTGCCCAGGCCAGAGTGCAGTGGTGTCATCATAGCTCACAGCAACCTCAAACTCCTGGGGCTCAAGCAATCCTCCTGCCTCAGCCTCACAAGTAGCTGAGACTATAAGTATATGCCACCACACCGGCTAATTTTAAAAATTTTTTTGTAGAGCTACTCTCGAAATATTGCTCAGGCTAGTCTCAAACTCCTGGGCTTAGACAATCCTCCCATCTCCCAAAGTGCTAGGATTACAGGCGTGAGCTACCACTTCTGGCCTGTATTTCCAAATAAGGTCACATTCACAGGTACTAGGGCTTAGGACTTCCGCATATTTTTCTGGGGTGGGGGGACACTCAGTTGAACCCACAACAATGGCTTTGTGAAACTTTACTGTTTTATTTCTGTTGCAGTTTGGTCTATTCTCTCTCTTTAGTAAGCTGTATATCCAGAAAACCACTGACTGTATTGTGACTAAGTGTAATATTTAAGCATTCATTCAGTTAATTCAAAGTACTTTACCTATTTTTGTTAACTAGCCTCATGATGCAATAATGTGCTCATTGGTCAATTTTTTTTAATAGTATATATTTTGCAAACTTTAAAACTGAAGAAAAGGTATAAGTCAAATATTTATTGGAAATGTATGTAATTTACTTGGGATTTTTAACAGAAAAGCCGATTTCATACTTCTAGAAATTGGAAACTCTTCAATATATAGATTACAGTTTTGGAGATATTCAACTTTAGTTGCCATTAAGTGTTATATAATAATGCTTCTTCTCTTTTCTTGGCATCTACCAAAGTAGGTTATTTTATTTAAACAATTTTCTAGAGTTTCATGGTGTCTGTCACTTTTTTTAAGTAATTTGTTTTTCTTTATCTAAAAATAAAACCTAATGTAATGGTTTAGAAAAAATGTTGCTGTAAGGCTTACAGATTTGGAGCAATTTGTAGGTGGGTGGAGGGTGCGGGCAAAGCAGGTATATTATACTTAAAAATGCCAGACTCTGTCTAGCAAGTTTTAATAAAGGCATTTCTTTGGTTTTGTTGTATTTCGTTGTCTATCACCCAGTTTTCTTTGCAAGTTACTATACTCATAGTAGAGTGTCAGAAAATAGAATAATAATTTTTAAAACTGCCCTTTAACATTTAAAAGATGAGTCTGCTAGAAGGAAAACCTGACTGTTTGCTAGTCTAGGGCTTCCTTAGTTGGCAGTTGAAGATATTTTAAATCTCCATTCCATATAGCTAGGACAAATAATCAGAATTGGTTTTTGTTCTTTCCTATGTTAAATAGTTTATCATCATTATTAGAATTGTATCATATATAATGACCATAATATTTTTTTCTAGGATGCTGGGAATCTACATGGATACATTAAATATATTTATGCGAGTTGCAACTATGCTAGCAACCGGAGGCAACAGAAAGAAGTGAAGTTACTCAGCTCCTGGCTTCTCTCCTACATCAGATATCTTGCTTGTTTAATAGGGCAGATATTCATTAAATAGTTTGTACAAGCAGCTTTTGTTGAAGCTTAGAAGATAAGAACATGTCAACATGTTTTAAAATGTTTCAGTAATGTAATGCTTCAGGTCTGCTTTTTCTTCTGGAGAATAAATTCAGCAGTACTCTTCCAAATAAGCACACACATGTCTCATGTTTGAGTAATTTTAAAATATCTTAATGAATGTGAAAACTAAGGTTTGTGCTATGAGACTATAAATATTTTATCAATTTTTAAATTTATTAGGTTAAGTAAAAAATAGCAAACTTGTGTCTGCCTGCATATTTTTTGGAATGCAGAATAATGTGAGGTCATAAGTGATGAAAAGTTTTGATAAAGGGACCAGGGGTAAGTACAGGGTCACTTGCAGTCTATTTTTTTTTAATACTTAGGACTTAGCACTTGGGTGATTGGTGATGAGCCAGTGACAGACAACTGGGTATTTGGAGACACGAGATTGCTGTTTTTATATTTATCTGCTGAACTTAGCAGAATTATTAAGCATGAAGCAAAGACACAGGTGATGCATTTTCCTGCTGTTGCTTCTCAGTGTTCTCTTTACAAAGTAGTTGTGGTTATGTTTGACTTCTCGTTGTTAGGACAGTCCAGAATGTTAGTCATATGAAGAATCCCTGGTGGAATTATATATGAGTTTTACATCTGAATCTTCTAACATGAAATATCCTTAAAACTATTCTCAAGATAAAATATCCAAAGCATGAATTTATTGCTTTTCAAACATGCAAACAATATGTTCTGGATTGCTGGAGTTTTCTTGCATATTTATTGAAGTGTCTAATTGAATGCAGTCTTGCTTTTCTCATCTCTTCAAGCTTTGAAGGCTTTATAGAAAAGCCTCTTTGTGGCTTACACTTGAGGATATGAAAGCAGTTCTTCTCCTAAGACGGTTGGTTTCTTGCATTCCCTCTCAGATTGAGCACTAAAAAGCAAAGCAAAACTAGTTGTCTCTATAAAATATATCAATAAAAAGTGTAATGGGAAAATGCTTCATTAGTTTCCCCTAGCAGAATTTTTTCCTTCTGTCCTGCATAAACCATTACTTAACTTTTTTGTGACATTTATAAGTTTTTGATACAGAAAAGTTATTTTTGGAAGTGTTTAATGAATGAAAAGTCTGTATTAAGATGATTGCTATTTTTGACATTTATTACAATAATCCAGAAATAACTAATTAACCATCTCAAAATACATAGGATGCTTATTTCTGAAATAATAAAGGTTCCAGCCAGATGGTGATTGTTCTAATTTTTCCGACTTAACTATATGTATACCATTTGAATAGGGAGTTAAGAAAGCAACTTAGTGCCTTGCCAATATAGTATAGTACAGTGTGATAAGAATGTGGTACTAGTAGCTAGACTGCCTGTGTTTGAATCCTAACTCTTCCATTTATTTCTTATTTGACCTTGGGCAAGTTACTTAACTTCTCTGTGCCCAAAAATAAAGATAATAACAGAACCTCCCTCATAGGGTTACAGTTAAATGTGTAGTCACTTAGTAAGCATTATATAAGTTTTAGCTGTTGATGCTGTTTTTTTTCCCTAAGTAGTAATGTAAATGCCAAACTTCTGCTTTTCCTCAACCTATCCTCATATATATACAGTGTCAGTATGATCATAAAGTGAAATATTAAAGGGCCT
>NW_012134858.1:3344168-3344650 GCF_000956105.1 Propithecus coquereli
ATGCCATAACTACTAATATATATGATTATAATTTGTCAAAAAATTTAAACAAACCTACATTAGCATGTTGTAAATTAAATAATGAGAATTATGCAGAAGCTGGAAATCTAAGCCAGCAATTACAAGGTGAAACAAAAATATCCAGAAATTAAAAAAAAAACAATCTTGGAAAATAGTATTAAATCTCAGATAGGCATTAAATATAATTTCACTAGAATTTCAGGGTCAGGATGACTTTGTTTAGTTCAGTATTCTAAAGTCTTTTATCCTTAACTGTTGTTAATACTCAGTTATAATAAATACTTTGGGGGTGACAAAAAGAAACAGGAGGAAAGCTATGCACCCCAATTCCACTTCTGGAAATTGACCACCTAACGTAACGAATTATTTTCACGTAGCATGCAGCACTTTAGCATTACACTCTCATCACACAGATCTGTTCCCCTCCAGCTCCAGCCGCTCTTTTACACTGAAAGAAACGG
>NW_012134858.1:3344700-3347408 GCF_000956105.1 Propithecus coquereli
TGTGCACACAAGTTTAGAAGTGGTTTTTAAACATTCGCAACATGCTTTCCAGTGGGCATTTTGTAAAAGCTGCCTGATGGCCAGCTGCCACCATTCGTCCAGGTTAACCGTCCACATGCCTGATGGCTCACGTGTGCACCCAAGTGGTTTCACGCGGTCAACACAACTTGGTGAAACACGGCCTGTGGTGATCCCTTCGTTTATTTGCTTAGCAGTCATATTTCTCAATTCCAGGATGCCGTATTTTACACATTTCATTTCTGAAGTGTGCTATTTTTTTTTTCTTTTCTAAACTAAATAGCATGTCTTAAATCAGTGGTATTTTAAAATGGAAGAAATAGAATATTTTCTGGTGATTTGTTTTCCATAATTTTCTCATAGTTCACTTCATGTAAGAACAGGTATCTGAAGAATTGTCTTTTGGTAAATGACGGTGACAACTAATTACCGATGATTCAGAGGGGGATCTTGCACAAGAAAGTACGAACAAGCTGGCCCCACCCTATCACGTATTGTTTTTTTTTTTTTTTTGCTTAAATGACAAATTTATTTTCTTACACTTCTGGAGGCTAGATGCCCAAGTCCAAGGTGCCAGCATGTTCTTTTTCTGGTGAGGGCTCTCTTCCTGGCTTGTAGATGGTGGCCTTCCTGCTGTGTCCTCATGTGGTGGAGGTGGGTGTGGGGGGGAGAAAGAGAGAGCCCAGTGTGTACGTCAGGTATGCACGTTGAATGGACCAATTTCAGCAATGCAGGTGACTCCCAGACAGTAATATGAATGGAAGGGAGAGGGTACAATCTGACCGTTCCAAAGGAGAGTGAGGGATGTAATAGGTTCACTCTGTTTGGTACTCCATGAGGAAATTAACTCATAGCACCAACTGTGGAGAGACAAGGATGAATGGCTGGAAGTAGGTCCGTCCAGCAGACAGCATTTGCGGGGCAGTGGGAGTGGGCGGTTAACCAGGAGGGACCAATGCTAGTGAGAGAAGGCAGCTGGCTCTGCTAACCTTAGAGCAGGCAGTGCTGGAGGCGGAAGCCCTTGCTATAGGTGGAGGATGCAGGGCCCTCACCCAACCGGGTTAATGGTCAAATTAACGTATCTATTAGGCACTCTATTAAGTAGTAATGGAGTAGTTAATCATGAGAAATAGCAAGAAACACTTAAATGATTCAAGGTAGTTATAAAGTCATTATCCAGAAACTACAAAAGGATTATCCAGACTAATTGCTACAGTTCAGAGAAAGGGGGCGAATGTGCTGAGCGCACACAGGAACACACACGTGCACACGCGAGCACAGAGGGTTGGTGCTATGGTAGGCGGGGAAATGTCTGGCCCACCCACACATGCAGCTTGTTGGAGAGTGTCCCGACGGACTTTGCAGAGAACTCGCCCTCCTCTGCCTGCAGGACCCTGACGAAAACGTGGGTGTTCGTGAAAGGCTATAAAATGTCCTTCAGGACTCTGCCTGCGGGGTCGCAATCAAATGATGTCACCCTTAACCATGCTGGGGCCTCAGAAGATGCAAGTATGATTGACTGCCTCATTTAAACAGAATAGTGAGGTTTGTTTTTTTTTTCCTTTTAGTAGAATTAGGTGGTACAAGTTGAATTCCGGTGCTTGTATATATTGTATAGTGGGGAAGTATGGGCGATGTACCCGTCACCTGAATAGTGTACTTTGTACCCCACAGGTAATTTTTCATCTCCTGTCCTCTGCCACCTGGGTCTTATGAGTCTCCAATGTCCATTATATAGAATTTTAAAAGAAGTTGGAGAAATGATAAGATTTTCACTGTTGTTAATTCTGAGTGACAGAAAAAATGGACATTTGTTAAGAAAATGGGGTGTTTTGGTATCTTTTTCAGTATATTCTAGCTTCCCCTACGTGATATTTTAAAAAGCAAAGTATGGATGGAGAGAAAGTGAATGTCATGGAAACACTTTACAAGGAGATTGTCAGGTTTTTAAACTAGTGGCAAGACGCCAGGAGAGCGCACCTGTGCGCGCTGTGGAACTGGACCCAGAGCCTGCAGGCTCCTGCCTGGCTCCTTCAGCAGGATTGACGTTCACCCAGGACGGCACAGCTCCGGCTGCACCTCACACGTCCCTGCCCTGTCCTTGTGTTGCCAGGTGTGGGGCTGAGAATAAGGAGGCAAGGTGGCACCTGCTTTCTGGGAAGCCTGCTGTCAACGCGCAAGGCACAGAACAGAGGCTGACAAACAGGATCCATCCCAACCCCACCTGCAGTTCTCCAGCTCTCAGCGCCGCCAGAAGCGGGAACCCTTGGCACTGCTGTTTCTCCTCTCTGCACACGGCCCTCCTGCCCAAGTCTCTTGCACTTGCCCTCTTTTCTCTCGCCTTTCTCCACCAAAATCCACATTTGGAAATGGGTCTGGTATCAGTCGTTTAGACCTAAATTTCTGTGTGTGTGTGTGTGTGTGTGTGTGTGTGTGTGTGTGTGTGTGTTTCCTTTGCCCCTAACTGTGGCAAGAACGACAGTCATTCTGAGTTAAAAAAGCACCAGATACCCTTGAGCACAAGTGTTGGGAAGTTGGGTGTGTTTTCAACACAGGATGCTGTGGAGAAAGGCAGGGAGACCCAGCAATCCCTCTTCTGGGTATATAACCTAAGGACTTGAAATCAGTATGTTGAGGAGATGTCTGCGCTCTCGTGTTTACTGCAGCACCATTCACAATAGCCAAGATAC
>NW_012134858.1:3347458-3349623 GCF_000956105.1 Propithecus coquereli
CTAGTTTCTTGGTTCCTGTGAAGATAACACAGGGCTTTTTGTTCTTTACATCATTCATAAGGAAGAGTAAAGACCTGCAAATTGATAGGCTTTAGGCAAAAAAGAAAGGAAAATCTCTTATTTTTTATTCTCTAATGCCATCTGAAGTATTAAAGGATACCTGAAATGTGTAGTTTAATCACAATAAAATAATTGTTGCTTAGAATGGTATCTGATGAACATTTGATTGGAAAATGTGAATGCCTACATGATCACCATGCTAGCTGGACCCAGGGTGACAATAATGAATAAAAGCAATTGCCTTCTAAAGTAGCAACCCCATGTAAACACTACCGGTTCATTGGATGAGTGTCAAAGAGAGATGAGCAAAATTGAAATGCAGAGTATTAAGTTTCTAAGATGTCCCAGGAGGGGCCAGGCAAAGTAGCTCAGGACCTGTAATCCTAGCACTCTGGGAAGCTGAGGCAGGAGGATTGCTTGAGCTCAGGAGTTCAAGACGAGCCTGAGCAAGAGTGAGACCCCATCTCTACTAAAAATAGAAAAATTAGCCGGGCGGTGCACATCTGCAGTCCCAGCTACTTGGGAGGCTGAGGCAAGAGGATCACTTGAGTCTAGGAGTTTGAGGTTGCAGCAAGTTACGATGACGCCACTGCACTCTACCCAGGGTGACAGAGCAAGACTCTGTCTCAAAAAAAATAAGATGTCCCAGGAGGAAGTTTTCAAGAGTAAATATAGCAGGTAAGGCACATAGAAAAAGGTAGTGAGTGTATTTCATACAACAGCCATATGACACGAAGGTTGCGGGGAGCAGAGTGCGGATCTGGGGAAGGTGGAGAAAAATGGAAATTCCTTTGAAACCAGCTTTCCCACTCACTGCAGGTATGTGCGTTGTGCCTGAAGTGTTAGAACCTAGGAAGAAAGACAGTCATGTTTCCCTTTAATTTCATCTGTGTGGGATGTGTCCATGTTAAAGGTACTGAAACTGGATGATACTCAAGATTTGTATAATTCCGGTGGGATAGGATGACCCAGATATGCTAATAACTAATTTTAGAACGGAATTTTTTGTATGTTGTGTGCTAAGCCCTTTTCCATAAATTAGAACATTGCTTTGAGCTAAGTATGGTCCGCTTTTTGCAGAGGAGTAAACTGAAGCCCCAGAAGTTTGATCTTTGCACCAGTCATACGGCTGGGAAGAATAATGAGTTGAACTCTGTAACCAGTTACATGGGGAAGTTTGTGATGAATGTTCTACGTCTGTGGTCCCTAACCCCAATCCTGTTTGAGGATCACAAAAGCACCATACAAATTAAATAGGTTAAGATTTTGTTACATTGTAACTCAGTTTTACCAGTAACCAATATTCCCAGTTAATGAAAGGAAATAACCTAGAGCATTAGAATTTTAGTTGTTATCTAAAGGAATTGACCTCAGTGCCGGGTAAATGGAAGTCATCACACTTTACCTCTTCAATAGTCCTATTTCCTATTGCCGGGTCCACCTGGAGCTACAAATCAAACCACATTTTAAAGGTCAGTGTAGTCAGTAAGATGGAATCCTTCCTAAAGGCACCCAACTTAGCTAGCACTCAAAATGGAAACCATTTCTCAGGAAAAGATTGGAAAGCTATGACCTTGAGCATTTTCTGCCTTTAGATTCTTTGTGAAGCCTTCCAGGAAGAAGAAAGTTGGACATTTGTGGACACTTGAGAACAAGCTAGTATTTTGTGCCAGACAGAAGCGAAAGCGAAACTAAATAGAGGAAGGAGGGGGCTCTGTGGACCATTCCGGCCGGTGTCTCCCAGCTGCTGGCCAGGCAGTGTGCCCATGCCCGGCACGAGTCCTTCCCCTCGCACTCCGCCTTCCCTTCTGCCTCACAGCTCACATGCGTTCCCCACCCAGTGCAACGTCAGGGACTCCTCTCAGCCTTCCTCCCTCAGCTAGGCTGGTGGATGGGAGGGTGTTGCAACCTCATTGGGTGCGGATAAAAGCCTTGGTGGTCCCCATGGCTACACCCAGAGATAAAATTGATATGTTCTGGCAGGACTCAAGTGACATTTTTCCTCACAACTGTGCACACAAGTTTAGAAGTGGTTTTTAAACATTCGCAACATGCTTTCCAGTGGGCATTTTGTAAAAGCTGCCTGATGGCCAGCTGCCACCATT
>NW_012134858.1:3353468-3358250 GCF_000956105.1 Propithecus coquereli
AAGGGCTAAATTGACGGCTGCTACGCTCATGATTTAGTTCTAACTTCCCCTGCTTGACTGGTGCCACTGTTATAGTACGGAATGCAAGAAATGACCACTTAAAGACCAAATTGAGCCAAATTATGAGTCTTTATTAGCTGGCCAGCAACCACCCCTGCCCTGTCAGAGTACAGGTACAGAGAATGGTGGTTAGCTGAAAAAGCAAGGGGGTCTTACACTATTCTAAGATGGGCTACCTGACATGAGGTATGGGGAAGTGGGACGAAGATGGGAAGTGGGACCAATTACATCACACATTCCATAACCGTGGAGTCCGGGACCTGCCTCGGACCACCTACTCCGGTTACGAGCGACTGATTATAATCTTTAAGCAAGCAGGTTTACAGAAGCAGATAGCATTAGTTAGGTTAAGGACCATTCTTTCTCCAGTTAAGCAAGCACAGTAAAACTTCAACCATAGGCAAGGCAGCTGGAAAGTTTAAACATTCAGTTATAAGACACAATCAGTTTCGGCTTGATCACTTTGTTTTCCATCCTTAGCCACTAGTACAAAGTACATGAGTACGTTCTTCCCAAATGAAGCAACGGCGCTAAATTTTAACTTAGGACAGCGCGTGATTTCTTTGATTCTCTTGTCTAGTTAAGTGTTAACCCACAAATCTCAATATATTTCTAATCTAACATCATAACCTACTACATTTGGGGGGTCCACTACACCACTACCACAAGAGGCTAGTTGGTGAGAGTTTATGGGGGTGGAGTTCACCAGTCTGCTGTCAGCTTTTGACAAGGGTGTGCTGTGTTCCTGTTTGAAGTGGAATTTATGAATGGTTGCACAGCTCAGCGATATTTTTTAATTCTGTCTGCTTAACAGCCCATCATATCAAAGAAGATCAGTAATACTGAAGGAAGAAAACAGATTCATAAATGAGGATTGGAAATAGCAATATTATCTTGTTTCTACTAAAAATAAGATGATTTGCTTGCTTCGTGATACTGCAATGTCAACATTAAAGAAATTCAATGCTCATCAGCATTATATTAATAATGCTCATAAGGACACAAATATTTTAAATTAGAGGAAAAGGCACGAAAGGTTGTACTGCAGAAATTAAAAGATGAAAAGCAAAAGCGAAGACAATTCTTTCAAATGCAATAAGACCTGGAAATAATGCCACTAAAGCAACTTGTAAAGTAGCTTATATACTCAGGAAAAAAGGGAAGCCAGTCAGTGATGTAGAAATTGTGAAAGAATGCATTGTCAAAGTTGTAGGATGCTTAGACCCCAATAACGTTTCAAAGTACAAACAACTGCCTCTTTCAAGGAGAACCATAACGGATCAGCAGCATGAATTAGGCTTGAACTTAACAGAACAACTTCATGAAATACTTCAAAGGTAAAATATATATTATTCAATCACTTTGGGTGAATCAACTGATACTACTGACTCAGCACAGGTTTTATACTCATTCTTGGTCATAACAGAAGATTTTCTTTCCTATGAAGAGTTACTCACTTTGGGCACTCTTGAGAATAGAATACAAGGAATAGATATCTTCAACAACTTTCAAGATAAATGTCGTGAAGTTGGACTGAATTTGGTAAATTTAGTGAGTGTATGTACAGACAATGCACCTTCCATGACAGGAAAACATGAAGGGTTTATTGCACAGATTTAAAAAGTATTAACAGATCCAGATGCTCTCATTTCATTGTACCTTGCGTCAAGTCCTGAGTCCCCAACTCCAGGCTGAAAACATGGGCTGGGTATGATAAATAATGAATAAATAAATAAATAGTGCTAAAGCTACTATTTTAAGTGACACTTTGCAACAAATTATAAATATTTGTAACTATATTTCTGCAAATGCAACACAGCATCATCAGTTTCCTAACAGGCTAAAGTGGAATGATGAGGTATTCAGTGTGGATTTGCCTTATTCTAAAATACGTTGGCTATCACAGGGACAGGTGTTAGCCAAAATTTTATCTCTGCAAGAACAGATAGTTAAATTTTATGAAGAATAGAATCAGCAATGTGAATGATTGAAAGAAGATTTCTATAGGAATGCGGCATTTGGTATCATGTCAAATCAAAATGATTTTAATGTTTCTTTTCAAGGTAAAATTAAGTCTATATATGATATGTGGCAAAAAATTCAAGCATTTAAAAAAAAAGCTATATTTTTTCAAAACACTTCTTCCTCAAAAGGAAATTTTGGATGAATATTTTCCCTAGTTAGCGAACGCCATTGAAGAGCGGGATGATATATGCGAATCATTTGAAGAATATGCAGCTGTTACAGATCTATTAATTGGAGAACACAATGAAAGTTTCACTGACTTTGAGAATCATGACATCACACTCAAATTAGCATTTCAGTCTCACCTAGTTGATATCACCAAGGCACCTAAAGAACTACAGATGGAATTGATTGAACTTTCGGTAGATGACATTTTAAAGTCATTGTTTGATGCTAAGAAAGATCCAATGGAAATATGGAAAAATGCAGTAGAATACCTACGCCTTCGGCAACATGCCTGAAAAATGCTTTCTTGCTTTTCAACCTCTTATTGCTGCGAATCTACATTCTACCTAACCCAAATCAAGATGCCCTTAAGGTCACAAATCACTGATACCCGTCTGGATCAACTGGAACTGCAGACCTCCATGCTGCAACCAAATATTCAAATGCTTTCCAGCAACAAGCAGACACAACAAAGTCATTAAAAGTTTAGTTAACTTTAAAATTAACAAATAGTTTTCATTTTTTTTTTTTTTTTTGAGACAGAGTCTCACTCTTTTGCCCGGGCTAGAGTGAGTGCCATGGTGTTGGCCTAGCTCACAGCAACCTCAAACTCCTGGGCTCAGGTGATCCTACTGCCTCAGCCTCCCGAGTAGCTGGGACTACAGGCATGCGCCACCGTGCCCGGCTAATTTTTTCTATATATTTTTAGTTGTCCGATTAATTTCTTTCTATTTTTAGTAGAGACGGGGTCTCGCTCTTGCTCAGGCTGGTTTCGAACTCCTGAGCTCAAATAATCCACCCGCCTCAGCCTCCCAGAGTGCTAGGATTACAAGTGTGAGCCACCGCGCCCGGCCAATAGTTTTCATTTTTGAAATTACTAAGTACATAGTAGTTAGGTTTTTACAAAATAATGCACATTCTTAAGTATATCTAACTGAAGTTTCTTGAATTCGGCCTTATTTGATCACAGCTAAATTAATGCGGCTTCCAACATGAGAAGTTTCCCCACCCCTGCTGTAGTTTCGCAGGTGCTCCAACACCAACCACGGAAGATTAGAAAAGCTAATGCCTTCTAGCCCTCTGGGAACCTCTGTAGCATGGTAGAGATCATGACATTCTGGCATGTTCGCGGTGGAGGAACTGCAGGCCTGCTGGCGGCCACCATGACAGACCAACCCAGGGCATGTGAATAACAGTGGGAAATCCACAGCCCCAGTGGGAGCCAAGGAAACCAGCAAGGGCAGGAGTTGAAGGAACAGACCCCAATACACCAGCCTTGACCCAGCAGCAGGATGCCCAGAGGCAAGATTCGGTGAGTTGGGAGCTTCCAAGGAAGTTCAGACTAATTGTAAAAAGTAGACGATTGAATAACCTTTAAAAAAAAAAAAATAGAGGAAACTGTCAGGTTTTTGTTCAATTTGGGAGTGGAGTGTAAGCTAAACGTCAATGTTGTGGGTTACTTTCAACTGTACACAAGCTCTCAGTGGAACTCTGAAAGAACCTCAGCTTTGGAGTCAGACACACCTGGTTCCAGTTTAGAAATTCCCATCACCTCTTTTGTGGACTGAAGGGGAACTTTACTTTCCCTTGTCGAGTAAAACAAACAGTGAATGCCTGCCTCCCTTAATTGGGGACAGAATAAAATGAGAAGACAAGGGAAGCATGGTGCCACCCTCCAATATAAGCTGATCTGCAATTTGCTGAGCAAATAAAGGAGAGAGAGTCATTTCTGATCCATCAAGAGGCCCATAAAACACTCTTGGAAGAACAGCGTGGCGGCTGAGAGAGAAGCGTGGGACTCGGGCCAAAAGTGCTCTAACCGTAAAGGGTGCGGGTGCTTCAGGCAGTTCTCTAACTGGTCTTGGAAATTACACATTTGACTTGAAAAATTGTTCTTCCTTGTGAATTCCCCAGGGTGTCGGGTGTGTCTCTGGAGACTTTTTTCTCAGGAAGGCGGCCAAGCTTTCAAAATCAACTTTGGAAATCATTCAAAGCCTCAAATTTGAGTATTATTTTTGTACCCAAACTGCATATGCTCAAAACTAACAGGTGTTCCTGTTAAAATGCTTCTCATTTTCACTTCTCTCAGTGCAACATGAGATTTTGAATTTTCTGAAGAGCCAGAGGTGTTTCTTCCTTTTTTAAAGTAAGAAGTTGACAGCTCTCTTTGAAATGTTAAAAGCAGGTGAAAATCTGTGAAAAGCAGCAATTGTCCCCAGGGAGTGGGGTTAGCAGGAACTTGTACTTTAAACCCTGTATTGTCTAAATTAGCGTGGGCATGGATTGCTTCAGTGATTTTTTCTTTCTCTTTTTTTTTTTGGTAAGCATTTTAAAAGCAGGTGGAATTCTGACATCTGAATCTATTCTTCTCAAGCAAGAAACATACGGTCCTAGGAAAACCTGCAAATCTATGAATTGTGTGTGTGAGTGGGGTAGGAAGAGAGCCCTGAGATGGCCAGTTCTTCCTGCTCTTACAGCTGGCTCTGTTCTGGAGTGAGAAAAACTGTGTTGAAGCCGGGCGCGGTGGCTCAC
>NW_012134858.1:3358518-3374257 GCF_000956105.1 Propithecus coquereli
AGCCCAGGAGTTTGAGGTTGCTGTGAGCTAGGCGGACCCCACGGCACTCCAGCCCGGGCAACAGAGTGAGACTGTGTCTCAAAAAAGAAAAAAAAAAAACTGTGTTGAGAATCTACAGTCTAGTTCCGACACTCTGTGTCTGAGTTGCTGAGGGATCTTGGGAAGATCACCCAAGTCCTGGTTTAGTTGGCCAGTGGATCCAGATGAAGCTCTTGCTTCACTAGCCTGAGAGTCCACTCCTAATTTTTGCACCACTGCTGAGTGATTAGAGTTCAGCTTTAGGAGCTGACCTTGTCCCTGCCCCCTCTGCCCTGTAGTGGGCGACCTCAGTAAGAGCAGCTTGCCAGCTACCAAACGCAGCCTCCAGAGGAGCGCTACCCTCTTCCTGGCACTCCTTCCCACGGTGGCTGTCCCCAAACCTCTCCTGGGCTCCAGCTCTGGAGCTGTCCCCGGTAGGTAGATTCCTGGAATCTTCCTGCCCTCACCATTCCACACAGCCATTAGGACTCAGAGCAAAGCCTGGGAAGGGACTCAGGCCAGGGCCGAGCAGGCGACTGACGTGGAATGATGTATTAAGCCCAGCGGCCCCGGCCAGTTTCGTAGTGTGGATTAGTTTTAAAGTTTTTGCAGATGTTGAAAAGCATAGAGGCTGACTGTCAAAATGTCCCTGGCCATTGATTTGCTCACTGAGCTGTCTGAGCATGTGATATAAATTGCTTCTCTTCTGTAGCAAAAGAGGAGGGTCAGCGACACGAATCACTGGCCAGGCTCCGGCAGCAGGCGATGTCTGCACTGGCTGCCGGGAACCGGGGAGACCCTGGAGAGCTGACCCAGGTACCGGCACCTCCCACGCGCCCTTCCAGGCTGGCAATCAGCGTCAGTTCCTTGGTCAGAAGGTCATACCTATGAAGGCAAAGGACAGGTGAGCATCACATCACAAGGGCAAACGCAAATTCTGTGCACTTGTGCACATGTGTGACACATGTGATACATGTGAGTGTCTTCACTTGCTGGTTTCCAGAGGGAGCTTCTTAGGCTGGGCTATCTTCTTCTCTGCATCCACAAAAAAACCACATTTCTTCTTCAGCCAGGGACAACCCCCACACCACGCTTAACGACATGGAAACCACCCCCCACGCATTTTCCTTTCTCCCTCCTTGCTTGAAGGGTGTTTGCATGCTCCCAGCTCTTTCATCCTCTGGCCATCGGGCCGGGTTTCCTCCTCTTGCCCGAGTGTGATCTCCCAGCCATCTCCCGATGACAGCTTCCCCAGGCCAGGTGGCATGTGGGTGTCACGGTGGACCCTCAGCATGTCCCCTTGTTGCAGAGCCCTGCACCGCTCACAGCTGACCAGAGAGCCCTTGCCAGGTGTAAAGGTACAACAGGCCCACACTGCCTGCTGCGACCCTCGGGGATCCTGCGCATCGTTCACCCCTGGGCTCAGGCCCTGCGTCTCCAGGAGCTCGACGTCCGGTGGGAAACACCATGCTGAGAGCTAACAGTCACAGCACACGTCAACGCCACCTCTAGGAGATTCTCTAGCTGGGGCTGGAAGGATGAGCAGGAACTGGTTTGGGAGTGGAGGTTTGAGAGTAGCCCAGGCAGGGGCTCAGCAGGGTGTGTGGGAAGCACACTAATCTCTCCTGAGGAATGTCCCTTCCACCCACCGGCCCACCATCTCCCACAGGCCTGGGGGCATGGGACTCCCGGACACCACTTTGCCCAGGGCCTGGCAGGTGCTCAGGCACCCGTGTGCCATTATTGAAGGGACACCCAGAGACCCGCCCTGATGGAAGAGGAGCCCAAAGCACTCTTGTCATCAGTCTCTACCTGGCTAAAGGACACCCATACCTCCCTTTTTCATGCCTTAGCCGGTCTGACTCCTGCTGGTCCAAGAAGCCCACACGACCTGGCTTACCATGCCAGCCCCTCCCCTCACCCTGCCCAATCTCAGCCATCTCTGCAAAGCCTCCTCTCCCTGTCCTACCCCCCGACTGAGCAACCCACCTCCCTGGCCTTTAGCACAGACAGCACTTACGGTGTCATGTGGTGGTCACTTGTCTACACAGCTGCCTCCACCAACAGAAGCTCCTTCTTGGTCTTCTGTGTCCCTGGGGCCAAGCACATGACCCAGCCCAGGGCATGTGTTCAATGAATGGGTGACGACTGGGCCTCCTGCCCCTGTGGGCAGCCTCTCCCCATGCCTGCCCTGGCCGGAGGCTCCCTTCCTCCAGGCCTTTACTCAGGCTGAACCTGCCCCTGAAGAGCCCTTTCGTTTCATCACTGTCAAAAACATCAAGGTCCAGCTGGGACCCCACCCCTTTAACAGCTACATGAGCCTCCACCTTGGTGCAGATGGCTTCTCATACACAGGCCCATGCAGGCTTGTGAGAGAGGTAGCCCTGTGCCCATTTCACAGATGGGTAGCAGACTCAGAGACATTCAAGGACAAGTTCAAGTTCACACAGCTGATCAAACCCAGGTCGTCTGACTCCAGGGTCTGTGCTGTCTACATTTCACCGGTTGCTGGAGACATGGTCCTTCTCCCAGCCACATCTGAGGAACGAGCAGGAAGATTTGCATTTGATGGATTTTTACTGACACTAAAAGTTAACATTCAACCCTGGGCAGTGGCTGTTCCCCGGCAGAAGGTTCCTGCTCTGACCACTGAGGCCAGTGCTGGGAGCTCTCCCAGCTGGGCATTTACAGCTCTCTGTGTTACAGGTCACGAAATGCTTCTTGAAAAGCTGGTTTTCTTCTTGGGAGAGGCTGACTCTACCCTTTGGGAGAATTCCAAGTCTGTTGGTGCCCTGCCCATTGGGAAAACCTCTCATCACTCTATAAATGTCTGTGGTGGCCTCAAGGGAGGACTTCTGCACACAGCTCCCTCCTCAGGACACGAGGTTCCAGGTTCTGCCACCTTGCCATGAGGCTTCTAGTGCTTTCCAGCCTGCTCTGCATCCTGCTTCTCTGCTTCTCCGTCTTCTCCGCAGAAGGTAGGGCTGCCCTGGGGTGTCGGGCCTGAGCAGGGATTCCAGCATCTGGGATTCCAGCATCTGGGAAGTTTCCATCCCTGAACTGTGCAGGGGGCAGGCCCTGGCAGGCAGTGCTGGGCCCTGCAGAGACGGGGGTCTCGTTCCTGAACTTCCGTAGCACCTCTAACCACAGCGGCAGCTCCAGCAGGTGGCTCTGGGGCGTTAGGCCCCACAGTCTCCATCCACAGCCCCTGCTCCACAAAACACACTCACACGCTAAGGAAAGCAGGGTGCTTACCACAGTAACACACACACAACGGGCAGAAGTTTCCCGCTCTGACCATGCTGGGAGTTCTCCAGGCTGGGCGCTTGCATCCGGGTTGCTATGCCTACGTCCTACCTGTCTAGAGATTCCGGAGCCGCTCTGTCGTGCTTGTACCATGCTTGGAACAGAGCACGTTAGTGCTGGGTGACCATCCGAGTCTGAACATCCCCAAACCTCGCGCCCAGAAAACAACTACGGCAGGCGGGATGAGGGTGTCTGTAGTGGGGGTGGGGTATGTTTATGCGTGTTCAGGGGTGGGGCACATGGTCTTTTCCCCTCTGTGGATATGAAGATGTAGCTCTTCTGACTCTTGATTCAGATAGCTGAGTATTTTGAGCTTTTCCTTTTCCCTAACCCTCTAGAAACTGCCTGCTTTTATTTTTTGTTGTAGTGGTTACGGTTATTTTAACATTTTTTGGAGCCAGGAATATAAAAATATATAAAGAGGGGAAACACCCACAATTTCATGATTCAAGAATAGCCATGTTCAACGCTGTGTTTATTTCCTTTCAATCTTGCGTGCAGCATTTTAAAATTTAATTGATGTCTCTCTGTGTGTTGACTATATGTTCCACACGTTGTCTCTTTTTAATTTATCATTGTGTTATTGTAATCACCCAAAATATTTATGATCGAAGTTATTCTGGAAACATTTATACCAGAATGTCAGCAGCTGCCATCTCTGAGCAGGGGGATTATAGGAGGTATTTGTTTTCTAAAGTTTCTGCAATGAAAATGTGCCACGTATATGATAAGAAAAAACAGTGCACAGAATTCCTCATAAACACAGTTCATGGCATGCGGTTTATCAGACCCATCTATCTGGACATGTTAGAGGTGGCCAGTGTTTCCCTAATGACAGTTCAATGAGGATGGAGACGTTTGCCCATAAAGTGTCCTACCCATGCAGGACTATCTCTGGCACATTCCTGAATATACCTAATATTTTTAGGTATAACTTGCCATCCAGTGAATGTGCTGTCACAAATATACATGCTGAGACATTTACATGGTTCACACTTCACACTATTTTAAGTATATGGTAAAAGACACATGTGTACATAAAATATTTTTCATATTCAGGCTTATTTTCTCAGACTAGGTCACCAAGGGGAGAATGGCTGTGTCGAAGGGCACGGACATTTCCGAGTCACCCTGCTGAACTGTTTCTGAGACGGGAACATGAGGACAATGTGTTCCGGGAGCAGAAAAATCTACCAACATTGTTATTTCTGAAAAGCAAATTACAACAAGGCTACCCCTTCCCTTGGGCCTGAGCCCGACTGTAGCCTGGTTTGATCTGCGTTTCCTTGAATAAATATTTCTGAACCCTGGGCCTTAGGAGTGGAAGCTCACTCAGGTCGTTCCTGCACAAACAAGCTCGCTAAGGGAGGGTCTCTGCTCCTTTGCGGCTACGCTCAGGGAGAAGGCGTCCTGCCAAGACCTGGAGAGTCAGGCCCTGCTGCCAGCGCGTTCCTGGCCACAACCTGAGAGCCCTGAAAGGTAAGCACCCACCCTGCCCAGATTCGGGAGTCGGGGAGGTTCTGCAGTGGCACGGGCAGGCCACATGTGCCGATCAGCCCCCACCCGCACCTGAGATCGGGCACGAGTCCAGAGGGGGCCACATCAGGTGTGCTCTCAGCCCCATGGAGCTTACAATCCCATGGGGGAAATCGATCCCCCCAAAAGGGCAACAAATTAGTCATTTCGAACTGAATATATCTACCAAGGAAAGGAACAAGATGCAATTAGACGATGGTGTGGGAAAGCACCCCTACCTTGGGTGGAGGTGTCAGAGGAGGGGGCATCTCTGAGACCTGAGGAAAGGCCAGGAGCCCACCCGGGATCACGGAGATGGGGGTGCGGGCGGAGCAGGCCACAGGGGCGAAGCCCCAGGTGGGCAAAAGGGAGGCATGGAAGACAGAGAGGAGCTGTGTCAGAAGGTGCTCACAGGAGCCACAAACCAAAGCTGCCTGCGAGTCCCATGGACCTGGAGCACAGCCAGCTCAGGTCACCAGCCGGTGGGGGGCACACGGGTCCAGAGAGCCCCAGCTTGGCAGGGGGTGATGCAGCCCCCAGAGGTGCAGCCAGGCAGCCTCCAGGCTCCATGCCCCAGAGTGAGGCCCAGAAGAGCAAGGCTGTCCTCTTCCTCAAGGCCTGGCCCAGGGAGGGCTGCAGGCACCCAGCTCCCAACGTGGGGGCTCCAGGCCTGGGACAGACGGAGGCACTGCAGTCGCCTAGCCCAGGTGGGAGACTAGGGCTGCTGGACCTCTGCTGCCTTTGGTAGGAGGGTCCCAGAGCATGGAACAGACGGGGCCCCACTGGAGGCTGCGGAGCCTGAGCCAGACAGCCTGACACCAACCTAGGGCTGCTGTCTGGACTCTCCGCAGCCGCAGTGCCCTCCCCAGGAGACCGAGAGAGGCCTGCCCCCCCGACCCTGCCCTACTCTCTGGGACCATGGCACCAGAGCCTCCAAACCCTTCCCAGCCACCAAGAGTCCTGTCCACAGAAGGGGCAGCTCGCATGTAAATGAGGGGGTAGGCAGAAGGAGGGAGCGAGACAGGATGGGTCTAGCTGCAGACCTTTTCTCCCGGAGAAGCTGACAGCCCCTCCTTCCCAACTGGCATGGCACCCAGCGGGCCGGGTAAAAATAGCCAGTTCTCACACACCCCTCACTGAAGCGGAGTGTGAGGCACCCGCTTAGGCGATGGGGGGGCGGGGGTGAGGCTGGCTGGCTGCAGCTCTGCTCCCCCAGGCCTGGCGAGGAGGGCGGTTCTGTGAAAGAAGGTGAAAACCTTCCAAAGAGAGAGATGGGGGCCGCGCCAGGGAGGGCTCATCCCCTCCCCTCTCCCCTTGGCGTCTGTGGCATGGATTGCTCAGAGGTGGTAAAGAGAAGTAGAGGGGGTGTGAGCACCCACATACACACACGTGCTACACACAGAGACACACACACACCACACGACTACACACAGACGCATGCTATACACGCACAAACCCATACACAAACATCCAGAGACACACACATATACACATTACGCACACAGAGACACACGCACACAGCACACGCGCACACACACACAAACACGCACAAACAGCCCTAGCAAACACAGCCGGGTTAACTCCTTGTGCGCAGTGCAAGGGTGCTTAGGAGAACCATCCGGGTCTGTGGCTCCTGTGTCAAGACTAGATTTCTTTTCATGTGTATATTTTAAAAATTCCATTGCAGAAAGCTATAAACAACTTAGAACAAGAAGAGCGAAATAACTGTATTTATTGGGTCCTTACCATGTGATTTCATTTAAATGCTTGGAACCACCTAGAGAAGTCTTGTCCCTGCTGCATAGATTGAGAAACTGAGGCTCAGGAAGAAACTGAGGCAGAGCCAGAAACCAGGATCTGTTCTCCTTTTTCCACTACAACCAAATGCGTCCCCCCAGAAAGAAAGTTTCCTGCATAATGTGTATGAAGACGTGGGTGTGCCCCAGTGGGCGGAACGGCAGACTTCCAGGAGGAAGTGCCACCTGGGCTGGAATCCCAGCTCCGCCGCCCGCTCGCTGTGCGCCCTTCAGCAGGTCGCCCAGCGTTGCTCAGCCTCAGGCTCCCTCTGTGAAAAGGGGATGGAAAGGGTATGATGATAGAATTGGCCTTCGCGGGCTACAGCGATGAGTCAGCGGGGTCATGTCCCAGCCTGCCACATGTGCCCTGTGAACATGCCCTGCTGTTGCCATGGAGGGGGGCCGAGCCCTGCCAGGGCTGCTGGTGCGACAGACCAGCAATTCCAGCACAGAAAGCCAAAGCCTGCACATTCTCGCCTGGGATTGATGGCTCCGCCCGCCATCTCATGGGGCTGACCCCGGGGATTCAGAGAGGAGGGAGAAGATGAGTCGGTGTTCCTAGAGTATTGTGTAAGCAACAGCAGGACTGCTGCTGTGCCAGGTTCCGGGATCGGCCTTGTGTACTCCAGTTCGCTGACATGTGACAGTGCCCTGCATCTGCCTGCAGAAAGAGAAACGCACCCTGGCTGCCTTGAGGACGTCCGTGAGCTCACGACCCCAGCTGTGACACGCACCTGCCAAACAGCGACTGGTCCTTGTTCTAAAGTGTCTTCCTTGGGTACTGCTCTGTATCTCAGTGCTGTGCTGGGCCCATGGGGACAACAAGATGTGGAAGCGCCAGGGCTCTGGGTCAATGTGACAAAGCCATCTTCAAAAATTAATGTGCTAAATGGCTGATATGCTGAATTTATTACATTTACCAATTCACTAAAAAAAAAAAAAAAAAGGCTTTCTCTAAAGTATTTAGAAAGCCTGTAGCAATCTGTATAGCAGCATTGGCACAGCAGCAGTTGTTTTAAAGGCATGTTCACTCTGCAGACTCTGTCGCTCTGGAGGGCCATCAGGCACTGGCCACAAGCCCAGGCTGCTCGGCTTAAGCTGTGGTCAGACTGACGGCCACGTGGACCCCTCTAGCCAGGAAGGCTGTGACCCTGGGGCCTTCCTCAGGCCTTTGGATGACTTACGACAATTAAACTTATTTTTTTTGGCACGTAAGCTGGTGCTTACATATCAGTTAATAGTTGTAGCACTTAATATCTACTAACTTATTTAATGCTCAGAATATTCCTAAGAGTTAGATACTATTACTATCCTCATTTTCACAGGTGAGGGACTAAAGCACGGAGAGGTTAAGTAACTTGTCGAAAGTCACACAGCTAGTAAGTGGTAGAGCTGGGTTCTAAATAATCTGTTCCAGATTCTCTGTTCTTAACTACCACACCACATTGCATATAATAAGAATTTGGAAAAAGGAGGAGGAAAAAAAAATAATCTCATTCCCGTGACTTAATAATCCTTCTCATTTGTATATGTCTCCCTTTTTTATATAAACATGTTTTTTAAAAAAATTTTAACAGCTTTATTGAGGTGTAACTGATGCATAAAAAACTACACATATTTAGTGTTTACAATGTGATGGATTTGAACATATACACACAGCCATGAAACAAACACCACAATCAAAATAGTAAACATGTCCATCACCTCCAAAAGTTTCCCTGCACTACTTTGTGTGTGTGTGGTGGGTAAAAACACTTAACTTGAAATCTACTCTCTTAACTGTTTCAGTGTAAAATATAGCTTTGTAAACTAAAGGTGCTCTGTTCACAAGATCTCTAGGACTAATTCGTCTTGCACAACTGAAGCTTTCTACCAGTTGAACAGCTCTCCGTTTCTCCCTTCTCCCGACATCCCAGGCAACCACCATTCTATTCTCTGTTTCTATGAGTTTGAGTATTTTAGATCCCACCTCATATAAGTGGGATCATGCAGTATTTGTCCTTCTTATACAAACGTGTTTACCTGGTTTTATTTTTATTGTACCCTGTTTTTTAATTTTTAATTAGGTCATAAGCATTTTTCTTTGTGTTGCTACATAGTCTTCATAACCATGGGGTTTTGTCCCCATGAAGCATATCTATCCACATGAGGTATCATTACAAATTAAGGATTTCTCTATCATAGGATATTCAGATGGTTTCCAGAACTTTTTTTCTGCAGTTAAAAACAAAACTGTGAAGAATAGCTTAATGCATGCAGTTTTTTCTTTCCTGTGGATTATTCCTCCCATAAATGGGACCGGTTTATCAAAAGATGCAAATGGGGCTTTGGGGCACACATCGCCCGGCACATGCTGTCTGGGAGGAGATGGCGGGGTGGGGGGAGTGTCTGAGGTCCTGCACATCCAAGTGACACTGTCCTCACGGCAGACCCTCCTAACAAGGCCATCAGAAACAGGCCTCTCAGACCCCGGTCAACTCAGGTGGGTTCTGCTTAGAACAAGCCACCTTCTCTCCGTCTTCTGCCAGGAAATTAGACTTCCCCCTCCTGAGACTGAAATAGTCTGGGATGGTAGTGTTTGCATGAAAGGCCCCTTCTGGGCCTCCGGGAAGGAGGGTGAGATTTAATACTTGCTTTGATTTTTAAAAAATCTTTATATTTGAAAATGAATCTTAATTGTGTTTTTCTCCCTCTCTCCACCCTCGGCTCTGGCCCGCTCCTCTGCCTTCCTGTCCTTGTCCCTCTTATCTACCCATTGCTCTTCCCAGGACACCGTGCAAGGCTCTGCAGACTGTGCAAGCTCAACCCAGGGACCAGCTCTTGGGTGGTGCCTGGGGCACTCCCACAGGTTTAGCTCCCGAAGCAAGTCTCTGGACAGCGGAGACCGTCATGCCCAGCGCTTGAGCCACCCAGCAGCCTCAAGTTGCCCTTTTCAGCTTTCGGGGCAATGAGCTGAAATGTTGGAGGGCTTCATCTCTGGCACATGGGCCCTGGAAAGGTTCTAGAACTCCAGGTCCCAGTCCCCAGTCTCTGGTAGTCGAGGATTCCACCATGACCGGTGGCAGCTATAAATCCAGAGACACCCAAGCCTGCTGGAGTGCAGGGTGGCCAGCACCCAAGGGTGGCCAGCCAAGCCTGCAGAGTCTCAGCCATCCTTAGATCCATTTGACCTCCTGGCATTTAGCCGCCCAGCCTGCAATGGCCCCGAGGGACTCCCATCCTGACTTCCTGACATGAGAGAACATCCAATCCAAACACACAAACAATAAATAAATAATCCAACAAAATGCGGGCAGCCTCCTTGTTTGAGACAGTCAGTGATAGGGCCTGAGCCCAACTTTCTGCTAAAAGCATCGTGTCCCTGACGCCTTCCCTGCAGGCCCCTTCATCACAGCACAATCCAGCCACGTGAGGCAGAGACAGGACCAAGGCGTCGGGTCCAACACACCGGCACTCAGCACCCTGCCCTGCCCAGGATTTTCCGTGTGACCTGGGCACGTCAGTTCCCTTTTCTATAAAATGGAGATTCAGGGCCTGTCCAGGGGGCGGGCAGACAGATGCAAAGTGCCCACAAAGGGCCTGGCACCCGGAGGTCCCGGCCTTCGCTGCCCCATCCTGGGGGAGCGTTTATGCCTGCAGTGAACACAGAGCCGCAGAGCTGAGGCTCTCAGGGGACAGATGGCTCAGGTCCCAGAGGCTTATCTCTCAGTAAAGCTCCCTTCTCATCCGAGGCTCACCGCGAGCTGAGAAGCCCCTCCCCGCAGCATCCTCAGCCCTGCATGAGAACAGCAGGCCCGCGGGGCAGACGCGCAGAGGAGCCCGGTCCAGGGCTGTGGGGTGGCAGTACCCAGGACACATCGCAGTCTTTGTCTTGTCACAGGCCGCACTCCTCACATCCCTTTCACGTGCTTCTCTCCCCGCTCACCCACCCACCCGCACCCGCACCGTCATCCACTCCCGGGTAGCAACTGCCAGACTCGGTGCTGGGTTCTGAGGCTCAGAGATGAACAAACGTGGTCCTTGGTGTCAAAGAGGCAATCGCGGCTCCACAAAATGGTGACCACGGAGGTAAGAACAGAGCACCAGGGGTGAGGAGAGGGGCAGATGCTCGAGCTGAGTTAATGGAGGAGTTCCAGCTAGGGCAGGGGTGGGGTGTGTGGCGTGTGCGTGTGTGTGGTTTGTGTGGTGTGTGATGGGAGGGCGTGTGGGGAGTGTGGGTGGGGGGGTTGTGTGTGGTCTGTAATGTGTGTGTGATGTACGTGGCATGTGCATTGTTTGTGATGTGCGTGCACGTGCAAGGGCGTGGAGTTTGTGTGCTGTGTGTGGGGTTTTGTGTGCTGTGTAATGTGTGTGATGTGTGGTGTGTGTGTGATGTGTGTGGTGTGCGTTCTTGTCATTTGTGTGGTGTGTGACATGTATGATGTGTGTGGTGCGTGTGTATGTTGTGTGTTTTTGTGTAGTGTGGGTATGTGGTGGGGGGTATGTGTGTGTACAGCGTGTGTGTGGTGTGGTGTGTGTCTGTGTTGGGGTGAAGCAGGGGCACAGCGAGGGCCAGGCAGGAAGACTTTAGCGTCTGAGGAGAATTCAGCAACTGGACAGCCACAGCAGGGACTGAGGGGAAGCAGAGGGTTCAGTTGGGGCCATGGAAGGCCCTAGAACATCGTCAGGTACTGGGGTTTGTCTTGAGAACAGTGCGGAGCCAGAGGTGCGTACGAGCAGCCGTGGAAAGGGCGTCCCAGGACAGAAGGAACCGGGGCTGCGGCGGGGTGGAGGTCGAGGCGCGAGGGAGGCCGGCCTTTCTGAACCACAGGGGACCAGCTGGCCGGAGGCCTGCGCGGGACGCGCCGCGGTATCTGCTCCCGGCCTGGCAGGCCCTCACCAGGAGCTCCCTGGACACGGTGGATGCCTCGCCCCCCAGCAGCGGGAGAGCTGGCTGCTCCTGTGTCCCTCTCCTCTCCCTTCTCCTCCCTCCCTACACACCCCCCAAAAAAGGAAAAGAAAAAACACAAAACTAAATACATGTGCTTGAAAGTCACCGGGAGGAACAATTCAAAGGCCACGTGCTCGATCACTGCTCCTTCCAGGAACAGTGGGAGCAAAGGACACCACGAGACCCAGATGCCTCAGCTTTGAGGGGCGCGGGCGGGGAAGAGCAAGTATTTAATGTACGCAAATGAAAGGAAGACACAGCCCGGCCCCTGGGAAAGGAGCAGCTCCTTCTCCGAGGGCCGGGACTGCAGGGCCACAGCCGTGAGCTATTCGCAGTGAAACGGTGCAGCCAGCATGAGCAGCCACCCCAAGGGGCCTTCCGGGGGCACCAGCCCCACAGAGCAGCCCACGCCAAAGGGGGCTGAGGACCCTGCACCTGCCCTGCCCACCCGGCCCCTCTGCCCATCTGTCCTTCCTCTGTGGAGTGAGGGAAAGCCCCAGACCGGCTCCCAAGCAAACAGAGACGCCCACACAGAGCCGGTGGCCCAAGGACCCTTGGGAGGCAGGTGCCACCTCTCACAAAGATGTCAAAAACTTTCCTTCCCACTCTCACTGGCCACCTCCAGAACCTGCAACGCGCACTTTTAAACTTTCTCAGCGGTGGGAGAACTTCACTCTAGAAGGGTAGGTTGAGTCTACAGGGAAAGTCTTGTGAATAAGGCTATTAAAAATAGCCTTAAAATAATAAAACTGGGATACTTACGTTGCCCTGATTGACTCCTTGAAGAATCTAGACACTTTTGCAGTTTACAGGTAGCATCATTAGAGAAAGTGTACAGTCTCCATGGCAACTAAAGGTGCCCATACTCCTGAAGGGGTGGGACATCTGGTGTAATTGATGGAGCATGAGCTTCAAAGACAGATTTGGGTTCAAATGGTGGCTCTGTCATGCACCCACTGTGTGACATTGGGAGGTCATGTGACCTCTCAGAGCTTCATGTTCCCCATCTGCAGAATGAAGCTAGAACTGCCTATCACACCTCCTAGCTCAGCTCTGGACAAAGCGTCTGGGGTAAACCGCCTTCTGGAGCCCTGCGGAGGCCACTCGGCTGGTTAATGATCACATGACAACGCGCCTTACCAATTCCACAGCCATTTCTCCTGCCTTGGAAGCATCAGAAAACTAGGATATCAGTGTGTCTCATGCTCAAGTCTGGTCTCCTCGCTGGTGACTGAATCTTGCCCATTTCCTAGGAGCCCGCTAACATAGACAGCTCCAGCAACAACGAGCAGACTCACTGTATCAACAGCTCCATCTCTGGAAAAGGTCTGTGGCACTCATCTGCAGTTTGACCTCAGTTAACCTGCACTGCCCCTCAGGACTTGGAAGTATGAACCAGAAAGACGGGGTTGGGGGGTTCCAATTATAAGATGTCTCCTCTGACAAGCCCCTTTCCATGTTAAAGGCAACCATTTTGTTTGTTCAGCTCAATATTTAGGTATGCTGTGGGTGTGCCACAGTCTCCACCACGCCCTATTGTCTTTCACCCAGCCGTTTCACACGTTTCTGTTTCCTGCCTGGCTCAGCAAGCATCTGCAGTTCATACTCCCTGGCTGCTGCACTCTGTCAATTTATGGATGGATGGGGAAGGCGTGTGACAAAGGCCTCAACCAGAAACCAAGACTTATGACCTGATCAGATGCTTCCCCATTCATTCATTTATTCCCTCACACATTCAGCCAGTCAACACCTACCCACAGAGGACCTACTGTGTGCCAGGCCCTGTGCAACCTATGGTCAAAGCACAGCCTCTTCCCTGAATGGTTCACAGTCCCCTGGGAGAGACGCACAGATTATCGCACCAAAGTGCTTTAAGGACTCTGTCAAGCTTGCAAGTAGAGGCCAGTTCTGCTTGGAGGCAGAGGCATGCCAGAAAAAAGAACCCCAGGGAAGGGAGACATTCTTTGGTGTGTTCCTCTACCCACGCTGAGCCGTGTGGCAGGCCGGACAGCAAAGGAGACTACTGCAGTGCAGAAACAGGCAGAGTCAGAGCCAGAGGTTCTGCCCCGCTGTGTAAATGCCATGTTGACGAGAGTCAGCATCCCAACCCCGGGGTCGGGATCAGTGGGGAAAATGGTTACTGGGGTCACTAACCCATTAGATGAAGGAACAGGTGGCACCACAGAGTCCCTCGGTTAAACAAATAGGCATGGCCTCAGAGAGATAGGAAAGAGATCCTATCCTCATGTCCAAGGAAACTGAGGCAGCCAGTCCACACCTGGCCTGGGCATAGCAAGGGAGCAGGGGGAGGACGCACGTCACAGAAGGTGAGTCTCTGGGGCTGCTCAGGCACACTGAGCCCACTGCTGCGGGCAGGGACTGCCAACTCCCAGCCATGCGGGCACACCTGGGCCCCGCCCTGCAGAAGGCAGTCCTCAGGACCTCGCCTGTGCTGGGAGAGACGGTGCCTGGCAGAATTGTGTCACAGAGGGTGTACCCAGTGCAGGCGACGTATCCAGGCCCACTCAGATCCCCTGACAGTATTTTACAACGATCAATACGAACTCTGCATCAGACCAGGGCTTTCTTGTCATCAACAGACATTTTGTTGGGACTTGGCAGCTACGCAGAGCAGTTCAGGACGCCAACATGCCACGGCAGAGGTCAGTCTGCCAGACGGTGCCACTCCTCCCATCCCAGACCCCCGGGCAGAAGCGGGGTGCTGCAAACCTGGGGCGGCTGTGTGTCCGCACTTGTGCCCTCTCTGGTCAGGGTCAGTCGGAAGATGGGCTGAATCACAGGCACCTGCTGTCACCTCATCTCCAACACCAGAGGTAGCCTGGTGTGCACGCCCTCTCGGTGCAGGTGTGCACACGTGTGTACATGTGGAGGTAACGTGTGTGGACTCACACATAGATGGACATGCGTGTATGCGTACAAACAGGTCTGAAAATGAGGCTAGAACCCGTGTGTGTGTCTGTGGGTGGCTGTGCGGATGTGTCTGTGCACACGGGCGAGGGACTGTGGTTTAGTTCCCTCGGGCACCAGAGAAAGGCAAAGGTGTGGGTGTGCTGGCGGACTGAGCTAGAGCACACACGCATGCCCAGGCCGGCAGCCGAGAACTCAGATCCTCACTTACCCGTAGCTGGATCAGCGGCCATAAATCCGCCAGAGGAAGAGCTGTCAGAGCCTGACCTGAAGACGACCTGATTTACTTCTGCACCATAGGCGCCATGGCGGGGAGGCCAGGAGAGGGAGCTCGTCCCGCTGCAGGGGTCGTGGGCACGTGGAGGACAGGGTGATGGGTGTGCCCCAGGCTGCCCGGGGTCTGTGGGTGACAGCCAAGCCCTATGTCTCATGGCAGGTGAGCCCTTCCCGGCTACAACAAACCAAGCCCCCCAGGTGGCTTTCAGACCCTCACACGGCAAGGTCAAGATCAGGGCTTATGGTGAGAGTCACCCTGAAGAGCTGCTGCTTTCCAAGGTTCTCAGGTGCTTTGAAGACAGGGCCATAACTAGGGTGACCCTATCCCAGGTTAGCCTGCACTTTTCTGATTTTAGCTTTGAAAGTCCTACATCCCTGGAAACCCCTCAGTCCCAGGAAAACTGGGACAGCTGGTCACTCTAACAGATCTGAACCCGGTACAACTGAAGGGGGAGAAGTCTTTTTAAGAAAAAAAATATATAAGCCAAGTGTGGTGGTGCCTACCTATAGTCCCAGCTACTCAGGAGGCTGAGACAGGAGCATTGCTTGAGCCCAGGAGTTCAAGTGCAGCCTGGGCAACTTAGTGACATCCCATCCCTTTTGTAAAAAAATATAAGCATCAAATACAAATATGAAATTAGGGCCACGGAAAGGATGTGTGTTAAGGGGCCTGGAGCCTAAAACTTCGGCAGCTTCGCAGTCACCTACCTTTGCCAGGGAAAGAGTTCCAACTTTGTTTGGAGCCAGCCCAATCTGGACGTGAATCCAGGCTCTGCCCCTTACTGGCTGTGCGAGCCTGGGCAAGTGACTTACCCTCTCTGAGCTTTAACTCCTTCCTCTGTAAAGCAGGGACGATCACACAGGGAGGGATGTGCAGGTTAAATGAGATAGTATGGGTGAGAATACAAGCGCACACGGCTGGCACATGGCCTGCTCCTTCCCTGTCCCTCTGCAGTGCAAGTCTGTTGAC
>NW_012134858.1:3374307-3374960 GCF_000956105.1 Propithecus coquereli
GTAGCTGGATCAGCGGCCATAAATCCGCCAGAGGAAGAGCTGTCAGAGCCTGACCTGAAGACGACCTGATTTACTTCTGCACCATAGGCGCCATGCGGGGAGGCCAGGAGAGGGAGCTCGTCCTGCCGCAGGGGTGGTGGGCACGTGGAGGACAGGGTGACGGGTGTGCCCCAGGCTGCCCGGGGTCTGTGGGTGACAGCCAAGCCCTCTGTCTCATGGCAGGTGAGCCCTTCCCGGCTACAACAAACCAAGCCCCCCAGGTGGCTTTCAGACCCTCACACTGCAAGGTCAAGATCAGGGCTTATGGTGAGAGTCACCCTGAAGAGCTGCTGCTTTCCAAGGTTCTCAGGTGCTTTGAAGACAGGGCCATATCTAGGGTGACCCCATCCCAGGTTAGTCTGCACTTTTCTGATTTTAGCTTTGAAAGTCCTACATCCCTGGAAACCCCTCAGTCCCAGGCAAACCGGGACAGCTGGTCACTCTAGCAGATCTGAACCCGGTACAACTGAAGGGGGAGAAGTCTTTTTAAGAAAAAAAGTATATAAGCCAAGTGTGGTGGTGCCTACCTGTAGTCCCAGCTACTCAGGAGGCTGAGACAGGAGCATTGCTTGAGCCCAGGAGTTCAAGTGCAGCCTGGGCAACTTAGTGACATC
>NW_012134858.1:3375010-3392901 GCF_000956105.1 Propithecus coquereli
GGCCTCAGAGAGATAGGAAAGAGATCCCATCCTCATGTCCAAGGAAACTGAGGCAGCCAGTCCACACCTGGCCTGGGCACAGCAAGGGAGCAGGGGGAGGACGCACGTCACAGAAGGTGAGTCTCTGGGGCTGCTCAGGCACACTGAGCCCACTGCTGCGGGCAGGGACTGCCAACTCCCAGCCATGCGGGCACACCTGGGCCCCGCCCTGCAGAAGGCAGTCCTCAGGACCTCGCCTGTGCTGGGAGAGACGGTGCCTGGCAGAATTGTGTCACAGAGGGTGTACCCAGTGCAGGCGACGCATCCAGGCCCACTCAGATCCCCTGACAGTATTTTACAACGATCAATACGAACTCTGCATCAGACCAGGGCTTTCTTGTCATCAACAGACATTTTGTTGGGACTTGGCAGCTACGCAGAGCAGTTCAGGACGCCAACATGCCACGGCAGAGGTCAGTCTGCCAGACGGTGCCACTCCTCCCATCCCAGACCCCTGGGCAGAAGCGGGGTGCTGCAAACCTGGGGCGGCTGTGTGTCCGCACTTGTGCCCTCTCTGGTCAGGGTCAGTCGGAAGATGGGCTGAATCACAGGCACCTGCTGTCACCTCATCTCCAACACCAGAGGTAGCCTGGTGTGCACGCCCTCTCGGTGCAGGTGTGCACACGTGTGTACATGTGGAGGTAACGTGTGTGGACTCACACATAGATGGACATGCGTGTATGCGTACAAACAGGTCTGAAAATGAGGCTAGAACCCGTGTGTGTGTCTGTGGGTGGCTGTGCGGATGTGTCTGTGCACACGGGCGAGGGACTGTGGTTTAGTTCCCTCGGGCACCAGAGAAAGGCAAAGGTGTGGGTGTGCTGGCGGACTGAGCTAGAGCACACACGCATGCCCAGGCCGGCAGCCGAGAACTCAGATCCTCACTTACCCGTAGCTGGATCAGCGGCCATAAATCCGCCAGAGGAAGAGCTGTCAGAGCCTGACCTGAAGACGACCTGATTTACTTCTGCACCATAGGCGCCATGGCGGGGAGGCCAGGAGAGGGAGCTCGTCCCGCTGCAGGGGTCGTGGGCACGTGGAGGACAGGGTGATGGGTGTGCCCCAGGCTGCCCGGGGTCTGTGGGTGACAGCCAAGCCCTATGTCTCATGGCAGGTGAGCCCTTCCCGGCTACAACAAACCAAGCCCCCCAGGTGGCTTTCAGACCCTCACACGGCAAGGTCAAGATCAGGGCTTATGGTGAGAGTCACCCTGAAGAGCTGCTGCTTTCCAAGGTTCTCAGGTGCTTTGAAGACAGGGCCATAACTAGGGTGACCCTATCCCAGGTTAGCCTGCACTTTTCTGATTTTAGCTTTGAAAGTCCTACATCCCTGGAAACCCCTCAGTCCCAGGAAAACTGGGACAGCTGGTCACTCTAACAGATCTGAACCCGGTACAACTGAAGGGGGAGAAGTCTTTTTAAGAAAAAAAATATATAAGCCAAGTGTGGTGGTGCCTACCTATAGTCCCAGCTACTCAGGAGGCTGAGACAGGAGCATTGCTTGAGCCCAGGAGTTCAAGTGCAGCCTGGGCAACTTAGTGACATCCCATCCCTTTTGTAAAAAAATATAAGCATCAAATACAAATATGAAATTAGGGCCACGGAAAGGATGTGTGTTAAGGGGCCTGGAGCCTAAAACTTCAGCAGCTTCACAGTCACCTACCTTTGCCAGGGAAAGAGTTCCAACTTTGTTTGGAGCCAGCCCAATCTGGACGTGAATCCAGGCTCTGCCCCTTACTGGCTGTGCGAGCCTGGGCAAGTGACTTACCCTCTCTGAGCTTTAACTCCTTCCTCTGTAAAGCAGGGACGATCACACAGGGAGGGATGTGCAGGTTAAATGAGATAGCATGGGTGAGAATACAAGCGCACACAGCTGGCACATGGCCTGCTCCTTCCCTGTCCCTCTGCAGTGCAAGTCTGTTGACCGAGTGAACCGAGGAGAGAGAAGTCACTCTTTGGTGAGGAGGACAGCAGACAGGGCCCAGGGAGAGCCGCCCCTAACTCAGCACACTGACGAGACATCTGCTCCAGGAAACCCTGCTCTGCCTGCACCCCCCTGGGTGCTCCACAGCAAGCCTCAGCCTCCTGGTCTCTATACAGGACTTGTAGAATGCTGGCCTTGGCTTTGTCCCCCTATTTTGTGAAGCAAAGATGCAGAAACATCTGTGCAATTTAAAGTGCATCTTTTCGGCCTAAGGGCCAGGCCGGAGGGGATTCAGCAAGAAGAGCTTTGGCTTGGGAAGTGCTGAACATCCTGGGACCACTGAGTCACCTTCGCCCTCCTTCACTCGGAATCCCTGACTGTTGCTAACAGTTGGTCAAGTCCTGGCCAGGGTGGGGTGGAGGAGGCTGGGGAATTCTCTGCCCCCTTGAAGGCCCCTGGGGACGAACGCTGAGGAGGCCAGCTGTGGAGGCCTCTCCAGGGAGCACACAAAGGTGTCTCCTCTGTGTGGGGACACACCCTCCCAAGGGCATCCTGGGACGTGACCTGACTTGGGCTTGAAGTAACCACCCTGTGTCCCCCATAAATGGCCCAACCAGGAGAAGGACAGACAGCATCTCCAAGCACACTCCAGTGTCAGAGCAGAACAAGGGTTAACCCCGGGGAACTTTAGCAGCGACCACAGGGAGGGCTCCTGGGCCGACTGCCTCTCCCGGTCAGCAGCCGCCTGGGACCCCACAGCAGAGCCTGGCTTTGCCTAATTGTCCTCCAGGGCTGGGGAGCTCACCCCTCCTGTGCTGGCCAGCTCTGTGCAAGTCTGTCCCAAGATGGGGTTAAATCTGCCTTGAAACCCTTCACCCTTCCTTGGAAATCTCGAAGAGTGGGTCAGCCACCCCTCCGTGGTCACCAGACCGGGCACTGACTGGGGATGGGGAGGGGAAGCCCGCCCCCCGCCCGGGAACCTCCCCCCCAACCTTGGGGAACCCCAAAGCCCCCCCCGCCGCCCAACCCCCCCCCAAAACCCCCGGGAAAACCCGCCGGGCCTGGGGGCAGCGCGGGCATGGGCCGAGACAGACAGGGGGTCCTCAGAACCCCTGGCCATCTGCTGCCCTCGCCACCCCCCTCCTCTTTGTCTTTGGGTCTCACACATTCCCGGGACCTACTACTCCCTTTTCTCCCGCCTCTCATTTCTCCTTTAGGGATCCCTCTTCTAGTCCAGGCTCTTCTGTTTTCCTGCTGTTTTACCTTCAGGATTGCCCGGCTCAGAGAGCGGGGTGAACCCCCTGAAAGTCACACAGAAAGATCATGAAAAAGGAAGTCTAGACGAGCCCGAGCTTCACCAGGACTTAGGGACACCGGGAAGCCCCAATTTTCCAGCGCCCTGCTCAGGACAACCTGCGGGAAAGACATTCCACCCCGTCCCCGGTGCTGCCATCCCGGGACCTGGGGCCCCCAGGGCAGAGGGGGCGCGGCAGGAGGAAGGAGTGGTCTCGCCACGCCCTCCCGCCCCGGCCGGCGGGGGCTGGGAACGGGTCCCCCAGCTCTGTGCCCACTAATTGGTCTCATCAGGCGCCGGCAGAAGCCTCCAGCTGCGCAGCTCCCAGCCGAGTCATCCGCTTAGCGCCCTCGCACCAGCCCGCGCTCGCGCCCCGCGCCCCCCCGCCGCCGCCGCCCTCATTGTCGTCTCTGCCCTCCTCGCGGGGCCAGGGCATGCTCCGCGCTCCCGCGGCCGGGCCGGGCGGCGGCAAGCGACACGACCCGCCGGCGGCGACATGAGGCGTGGCCGGTGGGCCGCCCTGGTCCTGGGGCTGCTACGCCTCTGCCTGGGTGAGCGGTCGCCGGGCGAGGGCGGGGGCGTCAGCGCTTCCCCGGGTGGCCACAGGAACGTGGTCCTGGGCCGTCCGCTTCCAAAGTGGGACTCGGGCTGGGGGACTGAGCCGGGGAATCCTTCCAGCTGCCCGACCCCTGGTACCGGGAGCTCCCGGGGCGCTTGTCCCGGCGCCGGCGTCCCAGAGCCCTGGGGCTTGCGCCCCGACCCCCGCTGCTCTCCGCCTGCAGAGAAGCTGGGCTGCTCGCATGGCTGTGTGGGGCGGGGGAGGCTGCGCCGGCTCACCGGGTGACCTTGGCGGGGGCACTGCCGCTCTCCGAGCACGGGTACCCGGTCTGTCCATTGATGGGGGTGGCTTGGGCGCTACCTGGGTTATAAGCTTCCTGCCAAGCCCGAGCCCAGCCTGAGCCCACCACGGTGGGAGGGTCGGGGGGACTTTCTGGTTGGCCCCCAGCGGGGTCCCTCGGTGCGCCCGGGTCGAGGAGGTGGAGCACCCCGCCCACTAGTGGGACCTGACGCGTGACCGCGCTGGTGCTCAACGCCTCTGGTGCCGGTCTGTTCTGTCTCTGTCCTCTTCCCAGCCCAGGCCAACTTTGCCCCCTACTTCTTCGACAACGGGGTCGGCAGCACCAACGGAAACATGGCCCTGTTCAGCCTCCCAGAGGACACCCCCGTGGGTGAGTAGTCCTGGCACCCGCCCCCATAGGTCTCCCTGAGGGCTAGGTTGCTTTCTCCTGGACCTAGGAACCAAACTGTGATTTCTTGGAGCCTAAGAGGTTTAATGCACTCCCCAGGGCGTCCTGTTTGCTCTCTGAATTCCCCAGGGCAGTATCGGGAAAGGAGGTCACCGCTGCCATGGCGACCTAAGCCTGGCCAGTCCTGGAGACCAGGGTGTGAACCCTGAGACAGGGTCAGCCCTAAGCGGCAGGCAGTGGCTCACAGCATGGCAGTAACCCTGCCCCTTACCTGCTGTGTGACCTTGAGCAAACATATTTACCTCCCTGAGCCTCAGGTCTCTAGGCTTTAAAATGGCCCAGGAGTATCCAGCTTGCTGAGATTTGCAGAGAACAGGGAGAAGGAGAGAGAGGAGAGATTTCACACTCCCTCTTGCTCTCCCTGTGGGACGGGGAACCCTGAGGAAAAGGAGGGGCTAGGAGAGCAAAGCAGGCACCTGCCTTCAGAAATCCCTGCAGAGCCAGTCCGGGCGTTGGGGCACCCTGCTGCACCGCTGGGCACCCCTCCTGCCTTAGTGGCTGCTCCCTTTTCCCCTGGCCCCCCAAACCCAGGGAGCCCCCAGTCTTGGCTCCTGAGAGAGCCAGGCAGAGGGAAACAGGCTCTACAGTTGGACACAGCAGACCTGCGCCTCCTCTGTGATGTGCGCTGTGGGGTGCAATCTGGCAAGTAGCTGGAACAGCTGCGAAGAACAAAGATAAAAAGTGAGAAGCAGCCAGCAGGGCTGAGGCCAGCAGTGAGCGCCCAGGTCAGGGCGGTGTCTTTGGCACTGAACTGAATAGTCACTTTATTAATATAAACAGCTGAATCCTTGGTCCTGAGCAGCTGCCAGCTTTAGGAAGTTGGGTCGCAGGTTCTGCGTCTGCCCCCTGTGTCTCCTTCCAGGCTCTCATGTCTACACCCTGAACGGAACAGACCCGGAGGGAGACCCTGTCTCCTACCACATCAGCTTTGACCCCAGCGCTAGAAGCGTCTTTTCCATTGACCCCAATTTTGGAAACATCACTCTGGTCGAAGAGCTGGACAGAGAGGTACGGGGAGATACAGGGAGCGCTGCGGGACTGCCGCGGCAGACAGACCTCTGCCGGCTGGAAGGTCCCGGAGACACAGTGGTTAGAACCTCTCTGCAGGTCAGGGGGTGAGGGGCTGCCGTGGCACACTCTCTCTGTGGGAGCTCTAGGTTGCTCCCCAGAGGCAGAGGAAGCTTTACTCTCACAGAGCAAACAGTGGGGTTCCTCTAGTGAGCACCCGCCAGCCCTGCTAATCTTTTAAGCATGTTCAATTAAATCTGTTTCCACTTCGAAGTTTCTGAAAGAAAGCTCATAAAGTGATTTTTCAAGCCTGTCCTTGGAGAGGTCCTGTACACGCCAGGAAACTCCAAGCAGACCAGGGCTGGAAAGAGTGGCTGAGAGAGTCTGAGCTTGGCAGACGCCCGCATTCCCCTCTGCACCCTCTGAACCTGCCGGTGACAGGGGATGGGCTTTGTCTCCTTGGAGACCCAACACCAGGCCAGTCAGCTGAGGTAGCCTCTTAACTGGGCCTCAGCCATGGGGCTGCTGCCAGCTCTGGTTCGATGGCAGCATCCACTCGCCGCAGGCCAGGTGGAGAAAGGAAAGGGAGGTCCCAGAGACTGCCGTGGGGACACGAGGATGGTGGCTGTGTCTGTGCTGCCAGCACCCCCTCCCAGTACCTGTGGGATCGGGCGACCTCCAATGCCCCTGCTCATCGACACCCCTCCACACCCCTGTCCCACCATGTCCTAAGAGCGCTGAGACACCACGGATGTGGACCTCTGCAGAACCTGGAATATGGAGAGATGAGGAGAGATAAGGGGGAGGAAAAGGAAATGAGAAGAAAGGGAAAAAGTCTCCCTCGTGGGACCTTGAGCATGCCAGGGTGACTTCTCTCCTCACTTGAACTGGAGAGCGTTTTCTGTTGGAGCTTCACAGGCTCTCGGGGTTTATGAGAGCCCCTGACACAAAAAGCCCTGAAATAAGGTCTCAAGATGGCAGGAGGCAACTTTCGGCCATGCCAGGCAGGTGATCACCACCACCCCTCCCTGCTCCAGGGCTTCATGCACGTGCCCAGGCCTCATGCTGGTGTGTGGAGCAGAGAGAGGTCCAGAGAGCTCGGGGGTCCCATGGCACGTCAGACTCCCAGACGCTCAGCCCCTGTGCTCTCTTACAGAGGGAGGATGAGATTGAAGCCATCATCAGCATTTCCGACGGCCTGAATCTGGTGAGTGCACCCCCAGGCCAGCCCCTGGCAGCACGCAGCATTCGGGCCTGAGAAGGCTGAGGCTGGGGGCCCCCAGGAAATTTAAGCCAGGGCCCAGCAAGACCCGCCCAGAGCGCCCACAGGAGAGGGCTGCAGCGAGGGTAGAGGGGAAGGAAGGGAGGGAGGGGGATGGAGAGACCAGGCTCTCTCAGGGGAACTTCTGATGGGTTTAACCCGAGTTCTGCAGCCCTCCCCATCTGCCTTCTCCAACCTGGGTCTTGGCCCCCTGCCCAGCCATCAGAGCTGAACACCTGGGCGTCCAGATGCTCTCCTCACATGCTTCCCAGCTACCACCTCCCCCTGCCCTCCTCAGTGCCCCCGGGATGACTGCAGCAGTCTCCAGGGGCTCCCTGGCTGCCTGACCCCCTTGTCCCAATTGCCTCCAAAGCTGTCACGGTGGAACATAGATCTGCCCACTCCCAGGCTCACAAAGCACTAACAGCTGGCCCCGCCACCCGAAGGGTGAAAGCCACACTTTGGTCTGGCATTCTGCACCTCCCTGTTGGGCACCATCTGCCTCACCACTTCTCCCACACCCACCCCACCAACCTCTAGCCATAAACCCACTTCTGTCCTCCGAACTCACCATGCATTTCACTGTCTTCCTTTGCACACGCAGCCCCTTCCTCCAGGCACACCTTTCCACCCCTCTCCTTCTGCCAAAGCTGCCGCAGGGCTTAATTCTCGCTCCTGGGAGAAGCCTTCCTGCTCTCCACCACCACAGCCTGGGCCCCTGGGTACAGCGCTCACAACCCCCAGGGAGGCATCTACACAGGCCATGGTGCTCTTGTTGCCCCCGGAGTGGTGCAGGTCAGGGACCTCACTCTCAGTGCCTGGCATGGCCCTGTTATCACCACATTCTTTCATACGCTGATCTTTGCCCCCAAATCGCAGCCACCATGACCAGTGCGAAATAACACACAGTCAGACTGTCTTCTGTCTCCAGGATGGAACACAGTGTTGGACACCACGTTGCTGCTTAATAATATTTGTTGCATGAAGGGATAAAAGAAGGAAGGAAGGGAGAGAGAGAGAGGAGGGATGGGCAGGGACATCTACCTGGGGGTGTTAGAGTCCACTGTCCCTTGAGCCCCAAAAAGGTCTCACTGCCTGGACTCCTGACTTTTCTGCCCTTTCTCAGGTGGCAGAAAAAGTCGTGATCCTGGTGACTGATGCCAATGACGAGGCGCCCAGGTTCATCCAGGAGCCTTATGTTGTCCTGGTTCCTGAGGTGAGCGGGGGGCCACTAGGCAGGGCTGAAACTGCTACCCCAGGTCCCTGGGGCTGCTCTGTGGCCTGGAGTGCAGGGCACCTGCCCATCAACTATCGCGCTTGGCAGAGCCTCCCATGTCACCCTCCCTGCCCCCCGCATTCACTTCTGATCCAAAGTAACACTCATTTGCTATTTCCATTATAATCATAAAGTATGTTTATTGTAGAAATATGAAATATATAGAAAAGGAGGGAAAAAAGAGTTTTAAAAATCACCCTCAATCTCTCCAACTGGAGACTTGTTAAATTTCGGTGCATTTCCTTCTAGTCTTTTTTGTGATTATGTATATTTTCTTCTGTTTCTTCAGCATAGTTGTGACCGTACTGAACCATGCTTTCCGTATCCTATTTTCCACTTAAGTTATAACACGAGCATTTTCCTCATCCATTGTGAAATCTGGGTCACTATCGTTTTAATAGCTTCCATCGAGTGAACATTCCATCATTTACAGAATCATCCCCTGATGTTTGGACATTTAAGGTGCTTCAAATTTTTGCTGTCATAGTTTTATTTTTTTAAATTAGGATTATTTCCTTAAGATACCATCCAAGATTTGAAATGACTGGGTCACAGCATGCATACCCATGGGGTGTTGCCAGATTGCTCTTCCAGAAGGGCAGCGGATTGCTCCCTCCCCTGCGACACCGGGCAGGGTTTGTCCCCTCTCCCCTTGCCAACACTGGGATTCCCGAAGTTTAACATGTCAGCTGATTCTCTAGCAGGAAGATACCTCATTCTTGTTTTAAACTGTAGGTGTGTGGTCCCCGGTGAGCCTAAATACGTCTATGGTTCTGAACCATTTCCTCCATGCGAATTGCTGTTTCATATTTAGACCCTTTATCTATTTGGGGTCTTGGTGTTTTCTTCTCACCCTCTCCCTGAGGACATCCCCACCCGGCTGCATCTTCTTGAGCTCCCTTTTCTTTCCCTCCTTCCAGCACCCACACTGCCTCCCCCTGGAGGGGGCTCACACACGCATCCCCACCCCCTCACCTCTTTCTAGCCCTTCACTCCCCTGACCCCCCCGCTCCAGGGCCCCCTGGCTCCCCGAGCACCCTGTCACTGCCCCTGACCCTCTCCCCATGGCTGTGACCCCTCAGGACACACCTGCTGGGAGCAGCATCTTTAAGGTCCACGCGGTGGACAAGGACACTGGCTCTGGAGGGAGTGTCACCTACTTCCTGCAGGTAAGGTGGGACACCCAGGAGAGGCTGGGTGGGAGGGACAGAAGCCTTCTTCCCCTGACGGGTCCATCCTGGCTTCCTCTGAGTTGGCCCGTCCCCACCCTCCTCCCGGGTCCCCAGGACCTTCAGTCCCCCACGTCCCCAACCCCTTCCCCAGAGGCTCCCACATAGGGCAGAAGAACCGATCTGGGCCTGGAATGGTCAATAGGAAAAAAAGGCAGAAGGGACAACTCTCAGAAGGAGGGTTACGACGCCCCTGAAAACACAGGTTCTGGAGAAATCCCCTGGACTCCTCAGGTACTGGGGAGATCCCACCTCTTACCACTTGAGTGACCTTAAACACCTTATCTAACGGTTCCAGCTCAGCTTCCCCACCTGTAAAACGGAGGGATGGGAGCACATCCTCACCGGTTGTTGTGAGCACTCCATACACATAAAGCTTCAGTAACAGCAGCCGGCACAGGATGCCTGACCCCAGCTAGCTAGAAGGGCCCCAAGCACCCCACAGGGGGCAGGTGCTCCTTGCCGGCCTCCTTCATTCTGCAGATGCCCTCTGCATCATCTCTTGCCCCCACCCTCGTGCTGCCTGGGACTGGCCCACCGCAGTCACCTGCTCCATGCGGTTGGAAGGTTCCAAAGCTCCTCTCCTTCACTGTGACATGTTAGCCCCTACGCTCTCGGGCTTAGAGCGTGCAGCAGATGTTTCTGCCTGCTGGAAACTCCAGGCCAGAGCTTAGCCCAGGGCTGAGCTCCTCTTTGTTTTCCATCTGAGCAGGGAGAAAATCGAAGGCCCTGAAAGGGAACATTCTGGTTTTGACAGAGGGCATGGGAGAAGAAGTCTGGGACCTCCCTCTGAAGGGGAACCTGGGGCCAGAAAACTGGGTGCCCTGAAGTTTGAACCTCAGCCCAAAGGCCAGACTTCCGGTGACAGGGGGCAGTGAGGATCCCCTTTAGTAAGCAGAGCAGGCATTCCTGGGGCCGGCCTGGGTTCCTCCCTGAAGCCCAGCCAGCTCCCCAACTTTCACAGAACCTGCACTCCACCCAGTTTGCCATGGACCGCCACAGCGGGGTGCTGCGCCTTCAGGCTGGGGCCACTCTGGACTATGAGAAGTCCCCGACCCACTATGTCACCGTGGTTGCCAAGGTAATGGGGGGGAGCATCCAGTCTTCCCTCAGCACTTGGGCTAGAACAGAGTCGGGGTCCACCGTGTCGTAGGGGCCATTTGGAGAGCAGGAGGTGTGACGGGTGTGGGGAAATGGGGGGACAGCAGTTCGGAATCTATTCTGCCTGGATGTGTTCTCCGGGGAGGCTGGAGAGGGCACATTCCTTTCTGGAGGAGGCATTTGCTCCTCCAAAGTGACAGGAAACTGACATGCCGGGGTGCCCTGGGTAGGAGCAGAGGACTGTGTTCCTCTCACACCCCACGGCTCGGCCTCCAGGTGCCCCCTCTCTCTGGCCAGCCTCTCTCCCCCTCCTCCCCCTCTCCGTGTGACCAGTTACCCTTTCTGAGCCTTGGTGTCCTCATCGCCCGTCCCTGAACCCTAACTAAGCTCCTCGCATGTCTGAAGTGCACCATGTGGAACCGGAAATCAGCAGGTGCCCAGACAAGGAACACGAAATCCCCGTCGTCCCTCCAGGCTCGGCACTCGCCTTTCAGGAAGGCCCTTGCTGGTCACAGACGGGCCGCAGGCCATCCTGCTGCAGCCTGTTCCGGAAGGCCTGAGGCAGCCCGCCTGCCGGGACTCTGGGGGGCTCAGCTGGGCGCGCACCTCCCTTACCCAGGCTCAGGCGCGAGGCCTGCGTCATGCTCCCGTGGGCCCAGTGGCGCCCAGCACAGGCCGAGCACGTAGTAGGTCCTCGGGAGGTGTGTGAGGCGCAATTCCCGCCGGGAGGGGAGATTCAGCTCCAAGCACCTCCTCTGCTGCCCCTGCCGGCCATGATTTCCCTGGAGAGAGAACTAACCCTGTGTCCAGCCTTCTGCACGCTGGGCACCGACTGAACCCTGCACGCATCATCCCTTTTAACTTTCCCAACACTCCTCTGAGAGGAGACTCACCTCCAGGGGGTGCAAACAGGAGCACACAGAGACTCAGAGAGGGCAACTGGCCGCACAGCCAGCAGGGCAGGAGCCCTCGGAGTCTAACAGGGTGTGTTTGACTCCAGAGCCCAGCCTGTCTTCACTCTCCTCTGTGCCCCCAATTCTTCCCCAGGATGGTGGGGGGAGGCTCCGAGGGGCCGACGTGGTGTTCTCAGCCACCACCACCGTCACGGTCAACGTGGAGGACGTGCAGGACACGGCCCCTGTCTTCGTGGGCACACCTTACTATGGCTACGTGTATGAGGACACTCTTCCGGTGGGTGGCTGCGCCCCTTACCCAGAATCCCCTCCCAACGCCTCCTGTCCTGTCCCTCGTGACTCTTGGGACCCCCTGCCAGGGCTGACTGGGCTCAGCCCGGGTCACCCTCCACACACAGAGCCCAGCTCTGGACTCACTGAGGCTCCGGCCATGAACTGGCCTTTTGACCCCAACCAGACCGCGAGCTCCCACGGGCAGAGATCAGGCCGGAGTCAGACCTCACTAGGCCACGGCTCTAGAACCCTCCGTGGAACTGAACTACATTTTCCGTTTGCACTTCCCCATTTTCTGAGTGTTCTTGACTTTATACAACAAGGAAAACACCTATCGAGGACCTAGCGTGGAGACGAGCTCAGAGTGAGGGGAGAGAAATGGCGGGCTGCCAATGGTGGGCGGAGGCTCAGCACCGGGCAGGGGGAGGCCCAGGCCGTCCAGCCGAGGAGCCAAGGGCAGAAGGAGGTGCAGAGGGTCAGGGCCCGGGAGCGGGGGCGGCCCCTGGACCGGGGCAGGAAGTAGCCACGAGTAGGCCAGAGAGAATGGCCTGCGCGGGGTGCTTAAGTGCGGGCGGCGGGCACAGGTGGAGCGAGACTCGTTTGGTCACGACAGCGCTGCCCCAAACCCTCCGACACCGGCAACCAAGGCCCATAGGCTCGAATCCTGATCCTGGGACTTCGCCTTTGAGGCTGTCCGTGCCCAGCCCCTCTCCCACCTGTCTCTGCCCCCTCCCTTCGTGCACCTCTGATGGAGGGGCCGTCGGGGGCGGTAGAGGCGAGGCTGAGGGCTGAGTGTGGCCTGTGGACCAGGAGTTGGTGCGGACCCTGGGCCCTGGGCGGCCCCCTGCGCCAGCCCCTACGGGTGAGGAAGCAGCGGGGGCTCAGGCTGTGCCTCCAGCCCTGGGAGGCCAGGGGCGCTGAGAACCCCCAGCGAAGCAGGGCGGGGCCGTGCTCCGGGCCACGCGGAGGCCGGACTCTTTTCCCCTTGGCGATGGGAGCAGTGTCTGTGGAGGGGAGGCCCCTGTCTCTCCCCTCAGCCTCAGGCAGCTGTTCTGCTCCTCCAAGGGCTCGGAGGTCCTGAAGGTGGTCGCCGTGGACGGAGATCGGGGCAAACCCCACCGCCTTCTCTACAGCCTCGTGAATGGTGAGTCTGGGGCTTTGGGGCTGCAGCTCCGACTCTTTGGTTACCAGGTTCCCCAAGCTCTGGATCCCAGCTCCCTCATCCATAGGACCAGGGGGTCCTAGTTGTGTGGAGAGAAGGGGCTGGACCCCCCAGGAGATGGCAAGTGTCCCAGAGCACGTGCTCCGGCCCCTGCATGTCGTTATATTTGGCATGGGTGGCGCTGATCCGTGCTCCCTTCACCCTGGGCACACGCTCATCGGTGGGAACAGGTGGCAACATCTCTCACACTTATTAAATTGCTTTGTATATCTTCTCATTCTTTTTAATGTTTTAGCCTAGAGCATATAGCTGAATTAAGTGAATCAAATGCAGTGATAATGTGGCATCTCCCTAGTGCTAGCCCGATATATGGATGAGAAAACTGAGGTTCAGAGAAGCTCAGGGGGCATCCCAAGTTCCCACCGCTGGATTTGACCCTGTGTCTGCTGGCTCCAGAGTCTGTGCTCTTCCTAAAACCAGGCAGCAACTGAGCAGGCCGAGCGGTCCCTGGGGTGGGCCAAGTCATCACACCAGGCACCTTGATCCCAATGTGCACATGTCTAGACACCCCAACCCTGTCCCCTGGACACACTTGGTGCACACTTGCTCTCAGCGGTTCACACATGGACAGACAAGGCCACCATCACACATGGGCTCCTTTCTGCAAGCACAAAGACCCTTGGCTGCCTTCCCTCCCTACCACCGCTGCAAACCTTCGCCCAGTTGCAGAGCACCCATCCCGCCCGTCTCCGCACCGCCTCTCCTCCTCCTCCTCCAGTCTCCTCTCCCTCTCTCCTCTCTTTCGTCCTCCCCTCCCTTCCCTGCTTCCCCTTCCTTCCCTCTTTCTCTTTCCTTCACACACACACACACACACACACACACCCATACATGTGCATGCACACACACATACACATACACACACTATTATGCATAAGAGAAGGAACACAGTGTGGAATCTGGGGGCTGAACAGAAGTGAGTAAAAGTCCCAGCTCTGCACTTGCTGTGTAACCTCACACAAGTTACTTAGCCCCTCTGAGACTCGGTTTCCTCATGGCAAGACACAGGTGACAAGATTACATTCTGTGGAGGAGACTTCCCGAGGTAAGGAGAGGAGCGTGTGGCACAACTGCCTGCGCCCCACCGTGGCCCTGTGCGGAACTACAGGGCACATCTCTCTGACAGGGAGCGATGGTGCCTTTGAAATTAACGAGACGTCTGGAGCCATCTTGGTCATGCAGAGCCCTGCCCAGCTCCAGAGAGAGGTGTATGAGCTGCACATACAGGTACCTTCCCTCTAGCCTGGTCTTCCCTGCCCACCCTTCAGCCCTGGAAGGCTACAAAGGCCCTGGAAGGTCCTTCCTTCCAGCCCCCTGGGCTCACAGTCTGGGGAGGGAGCTAAATGTTGCTGCAAAGAGCACCCACATCAGGCTGCAGCAGATGCACAGGAAGCCCCCAGGGAGGGGAGGGGGACATAAACTCCCAAGCAGAGTCATGAAAAGGCAGGAGGAGGTAGCACTGAAGCAGCAGTGCCTCACGCATGGGTAGGATCCAGCAGGTGCATACTGGTGGCAGGGGCATTGGCTGGGTGGGGGCAGAGTGAGGAAAATCCAAGCCAGGAAAGCCCAGAGAGCCCAGGCTGGAGGGGAGAGCACATGATGTGTTAAGAAAACACCCAGGAGTCAGGTGAGACCAGAGCAGAGAGCCCACGGCAGCCTGGCGAAGAAGGGAAGTTGGACTCCCAGGCTGGGGCCAGAGGAGCGGTGGCCCCGAATGTGGGGAATGGGTTTGTGCCCAGGGCAGGACACATGACCTGCACAGTCACACAGGGACCATGCTTAGAAGCATCCCACACTAAGCTTAATGCTCTGCTAGTTGCTGTCTTGAAATTCCTGATAGTGTTTGAACAAGGGACCCTGGACTGTTATTTTTCACCAGACAAATTATTAATATCTAGCTGGTCCTGCCCACAAGCAATAAAGACCCATTGAAGGTTCCAAGCAGGGTTACAGTCACTTGGAAGCTCCCTCTGGCTGCTCACTGGACCAGTGGAGTTTCCAAATTGGGAGAGTTTGGCCAACCAAGACTTCCAGGACCCTCTCCTGGGAATGGGAAGGACTCGCAGCCGGGTGATTCTGGCCCCAGTCCCAGCCTAGAATTTGGGAATTATGGTCTCGACTCAGGCTCGGAGGGAACTGGATGGGATGGAGGGAGGCAGAGTCATTCGACAGGGTGACAGAGGAAGAGGGTCTGTGAGGAAGAGGGGAGGCGGATGGCAGGAAGGGACAAATCGAAATCACGAATGAGTCACACTGCACAGAACGTGGCAGTTGGTGGGTGTGACAGTGAGGGATGGGGTGGCGATACCATCAGGAGCACCAGAGAGGAGGCAAGTGACCAGGCGGGGAATGGCCAGTTTGGGCACCTGAGGGGCATGCAAGTTGAAGCACCCAAACTTGGGCATACAGGTTTGGAACTTGGGGGACAGAGCGTCAACTTACAGGCAGCTGTGAGAGGCATGGGGGATGGGGAATGAGAGAATGGCTGCAGGGAGAGAGGAGCAGTCACCAAGCACGGCTGGGGGAGCCATGGAGGGGGCTGAGAGTGAGCAGGGGGGCAGGGGCAGGGGCAGGAGACCCCCGGGAGGGGCCAGAGAGGCTGAGGAGGACCTGCAGAGAGCACAGTCACATTGGCCAAGGGAGCAGAGCACAGTGCCGGATGCAGCGTGGAAGTCAGTGTGAACTGTCTGCGTGGGGCGTGGGGTGAGAATGAGTGGGAAGCAGGGATGGAAATGGCAGGCGTGGGCTTCTGAGAAGGGAGAGAGTCAGGACAGCAGTGAGGGTGTGAGGAGGGGAGGGTCATTTTAGGGTGGATAAGACCAGGCATACTCATAGAACCAGGGAAAAGAGACTTCGAAGAGGCTCATAGGATATTTGCCACATGGTTCATGACTGTGGGCTCTGAGCCCTGGCTTTGCAGCCTGTATTGTTTATCCATCGCTGCATAACAAGTTACCCCAAACTTGGCAGCTTAAAACAACACACGTGCATATCTCGCAGTTTCTGTGGGTCAGGAGTCCGGGCTCAGCTTGGCTGGGTCTCAGTTTTAAGTTCTCTCCTGTGACTGCAATAAGATTGTCAGCCAGGACCAGGTCTCATCTGAAGGCTTGACTGGGGAAAGATTGACTCCCACATTCACCTGGTTATTGAAAGGACTCAGCTTCTGTGGGCTGTTGGGCTAAGAGCCTCAGGTCCTGGTTGGCCTCAGGCTAGCGGTCACCATCAGTTCCTCGTCACGTGGGCCTCTCCAGCATCACTGCCTGCTTCATCCGCTATTGAGACAAAGTTTTGGTCTCTTGTAATCTAATCATGATGTGAGATCTCATCATCTTTGCCACATGCTATCAGTTAGAAGCAAGTCACTAGGCCAGGCCACACTTAAGGAGAGAGGATTATACAAGGGCACGAAGAGTGGGATCACTGGGGGCATCTCAAGAGCCCGCCTGCACATAGCCATAGCCACCTGTCCCCACCCCAGGTGACCGAGGTCAGCTCTGTGGGGAGCCCAGCTGCCCAGGCCATGGTCCCCGTAACCATCAGGATTGTGGACCTCAACAACCACCCGCCGACATTCTACGGCGAGAGCGGGCCCCAGAACAGGTTTGAGCTGTCCATGAATGAGCATCCGCCCCAGGGCGAGATCCTACGGGGCCTCAAGATCACCGTCAACGACTCCGACCAGGTACGTGGTGCAGCCCTCTACCCCGCCTTCCTGCAGAGGGCGCGTAGCCGAGGTCCCAAAGATAACTAGGTCTGCATCAGCCTCCACTGCATATGTGGCAGAGCCAGGCAGGTCACAGAACGAATGAAACAGGAGGGTGTAACCAAGAGGGAAGGAGGGAGAGTGGCCAACCAAAGACTATCTGCTTAGCCGAAAGGCAATTAACACTCAGGTCAAAAGTAAAAGCCAGTCCAACAAAATCAAATCTGCATCTGACCAGCCACATAGGCATTTGTGAATGTGACCTACACAGGGCTGGGAGTTCTGTTTGTTACCTGGCTCAATCCTCATAACTTGGTAAACTTTCTGATCCTTGATCAACTCACCTATAGAGAGAAGTAATAATACTCACCCCCCCAGGGTTAAGGGCATACAAAAGCTCCTTCTATATAGCATAAAACATATATTAATAAAATTCTATTCTCATTTATCTTCCCTCTTTGCTATCTACAAACTATCGCTCAGGGAGCCAATGCCAAATTCAACTTGCGGCTGGTGGGACTCGGGGGCATCTTCCGCGTGGTCCCACAGACAGTCCTGAACGAAGCTCAGGTTACCATCATTGTGGAGAACTCAGCTGCCATTGACTTTGAAAAATCCGAAGTGTTAACCTTCAAGGTAGGTGGTGCTTCGCGCTGCCCTGAAAGGGGTGGGGCTTCCAGGAGCTCACACCAGCATCACGATTCATTCCTGAGGGGGCTCTCCTGTCACTCCCGGCCCTCCCTGGCCCCATTCTTTTCCTCCCTGACCCTCTGTCCCCGGCGCGATGCGATATTGGGGAATGGTGGTGGGGGAGGAAGAAGAGGGGTACACAGAGCCTTCTGTAGGCTACTCACAGCCTCAGTGTCACCGAACTCCCGCCCTCTAAACCACAACCAGCCCCAGGAATGCAAAGAAAAACTTCCAGCGTAATTTGCCATGTTAATAGATAGAGAGAGAAAAACTGTTTGATTATCAAGGTGGATGCTTTCTCATAGGCCTTTGACATTTGTCATCTTATTCTGATAACAACCTTAGCAGAAGAGGGAAAAAATACTTTTTTGACATCATCCATAATTATGTAAAATTACAAGTGTATATAAAATGCATTTTATGTATTAACATATAAGTTATATATTTTTAAAAGGAAAAATAAATACTTCATGGATATTATTTAAATTGTTACCATTATTTATAATTATACACACATATGCATATCCACCTATAGCCAGCAATGTGCTTAAAAGTGAAATACAAAAAGCAGCCTATGAAGCAAGGAACAAGACATGAATACCTGCTAGCACCACTATTATTTAACATGATTCCTATAATAACATTATTCTTGGA
>NW_012134858.1:3393176-3393860 GCF_000956105.1 Propithecus coquereli
CTGGATTTGACCCTGTGTCTGCTGGCTCCAGAGTCTGTGCTCTTCCTAAAACCAGGCAGCAACTGAGCAGGCCGAGCGGTCCCTGGGGTGGGCCAGGTCATCACACCAGGCACCTGATCCCAATGTGCACATGTCTAGACACCCCAACCCTGTCCCCTGGACACACTTGGTGCACACTTGCTCTCCAGCGGTTCACACACGGACAGACAAGGCCACCATCACACACGGGCTCCTTTCTGCAAGCACAAAGACCCTTGGCCGCCTTCCCTCCCTACCACCGCTGCAAACCTTCGCCCAGTTACAGAGCACCCATCCCGCCCGTCTCCACACCGCCTCTCCTCCTCCTCCTCCAGTCTCCTCTCCCTCTCTCCTCTCTTTCGTCCTCCCCTCCCTTCCCTGCTTCCCCTTCCTTCCCTCTTTCTCTTTCCTTCACACACACACACACACACACACACACCCATACATGTGCATGCACACACACATACACATACACACACTATTATGCATAAGAGAAGGAACACAGTGTGGAATCTGGGGGCTGAACAGAAGTGAGTAAAAGTCCCAGCTCTGCACTTGCTGTGTAACCTCACACAAGTTACTTAGCCCCTCTGAGACTCGGTTTCCTCATGGCAAGACACAGGTGACAAGATTACATTCTGTGGAGGAGACTTCCCGAGGTAAGGA
>NW_012134858.1:3393910-3394717 GCF_000956105.1 Propithecus coquereli
CTGGATTTGACCCTGTGTCTGCTGGCTCCAGAGTCTGTGCTCTTCCTAAAACCAGGCAGCAACTGAGCAGGCCGAGCGGTCCCTGGGGTGGGCCAAGTCATCACACCAGGCACCTTGATCCCAATGTGCACATGTCTAGACACCCCAACCCTGTCCCCTGGACACACTTGGTGCACACTTGCTCTCAGCGGTTCACACATGGACAGACAAGGCCACCATCACACATGGGCTCCTTTCTGCAAGCACAAAGACCCTTGGCTGCCTTCCCTCCCTACCACCGCTGCAAACCTTCGCCCAGTTGCAGAGCACCCATCCCGCCCGTCTCCGCACCGCATCTCCTCCTCCTCCTCCAGTCTCCTCTCCCTCTCTCCTCTCTTTTGTCCTCCCCTCCCTTCCCTGCTTCCCCTTCCTTCCCTCTTTCTCATTCCTTCACACACGCACACACACACACACACATGCACGCCCATACACGTGCAAGCACACACACATACACACACACACACACACACACACACGCACGCCCATACACGTGCAAGCACACACACATACACACACACGCACACACACACACGCGCGCCCATACACGTGCAAGCACACACACATACACACACACACCCTGTTATGCATAAGAGAAGGGACACAATGTGGAATCTGGGAGCTGAACAGAAGTGAGTAAAAGTCCCAGCTCTGCACTTGCTGTGTAACCTCACATAAGTTACTTAGCCCCTCTGAGACTCGGTTTCCTCATGGCAAGACACAGGTGACAAGATTACATTCTGTGGAGGAGACTTCCCGAGGTAAGGAGAG
>NW_012134858.1:3399302-3443253 GCF_000956105.1 Propithecus coquereli
GTCAAAAAATGCGAAATTTCACAAAGGGATGTCGAGAAAGCAGGAAATGTAAAGACATACTGTGTTTAAAAAATGCCAATTCTCCTTAAGTTAATAAAGAATTCAATGTCACCCCAATTAACTTTTCCTTAGAATTTCCTTTGGAGAGGTCGTGAGAAGCCTTGACAAAATTATACTGGTTTTAATCCGGAGAAATAAACTTATAAGAATAGTCAGGAAACTGGAACTAGAAGGGAACGTGCAGCTCAGTGGAACAAAACAAACTGGGCCCTGCAAATGGGAGCGATCAGAAAGCTGGCATGGCAAGGGGCGCGGGGCGTGATGTCGGGCCTTACAGGTGACCCTTGCAGACAGTGGCAGCTGTGAGCCAGAACGGGAGACACGGCAGGTGGGTGCTGGAGCAGCCCTGGGAGACGGAGGTGGCACAGTCTCCGTGGGGTGACTGTCCGACCAGTGAAGTCCCCATTTTTCCTTCCTTCCCAGCTCCTGGCCATCGAGGTGAACACCCCAGAGAAGTTCAGCTCCACGGCAGATGTTGTGATCCAGCTCCTGGACACCAATGACAATGCCCCCAAGTTCACCTCCCACTACTACATTGCCAGGATCCCCGAGAATGCCCCAGGGGGCTCCAACGTGGTGGCTGTCACAGTGGGTTGGGGACTGGCCCGGGAACCAGGGTGGGGTAAGGGTCCTTGTGAAGTGAGACCAATCCAGGTTCCGCTTGAATGGCAAAGCCCACACTCATTAGCTGTCCTTGGACCAGGTACTTGCCTTCTCTTGGCCTCAGTTTCTTCATCCACACAATGGGGACACCATCACCTCACAGGACTGCAGTGGGACATACATATGTGTAAACCCCAGGCACAGGGCACGGGACCCGTCTCCTTCTCCTTCCTCATGTATGAAGGAGGAATAAATGCCTTCCAGATCTAAACCGTTTGGTTCCTTCAACATATGACAATTCCTTGGAGGAAAACTAGGGCTCCAGAGCAGGCCTCCAGATCAGTTTCTCCCCAGCTGGGACAACCCCCAAATTCCCTTGCTTTGCTGGTTAAAAGCAACCCTCAGACACAAGAGCTGCCAACATGCCCTGACAATGAGGCATGCGCCACCATGCGCCACCAGCAGCTTTCTCTCTTCCAGGCTATGGATCCGGACACAGGACCCTGGGGCGAAGTCAAATACTCCATCTATGGGACTGGGGCGGAGCTGTAAGTCCTTCCAGAACGTGGGACAGGGCCTGGGAGGCTAAGGGTGGAGGGGCATGGGGGGAATAGGACCTGCGCTGGGGAGGGGAGCAGTGGAGAGCCTGAGGGACACACTCGGTGAGGAAGGTCATTGTCATGGCCTGGAGACAGGACTGGGCTGGGGTGGGGGCAGGCCGTGGGAAGAGAGGGAAGGACTGCCCCTGGGGTTGTCAAGCTCAACAGTGATATTACGGATGGGTGAGTTCACAGGTGGATCTGCCTCCCCCGGTCAGACTGCAGGGAGGGGAGGGAGCAGGTGGGACACCTGGGAGGAGCTGTGTGATGCCTCACTGAGGCTTTGGAGGCAGCTCGTGTGTGTGTGTGTGTGTGTGTGTGTGTGTGTGTGTGTGTGTGTGTGTGTGTTTACACACGCGTGTGCACACGTGTATGTACACATGCACACCCGTGTCTGCACTCTCTGTGCCTGGCAGCTTCATGATCCACCCAACCACTGGGCTCATCTACACCCAGCCCTGGGTCAGCCTGGACGCTGAGGCCATCGCCAGGTACAACTTCTACGTGAAGGCCGAGGACGTGGAGGGCAAGTACAGCCTGGCCGAGGTGTTCATCACCCTGCTGGATGTCAATGACCACTACCCGCAGTTTAAAAAGAGCATCCAGAAGGAGACGATGGTGCTGGGGACACCGGTGAAAATCGAGGTGGGTTTCAGAGGCAGTTGCACTCCCCTGAAAGCCTGGTTCCAGCAGCTGCAAAAGACACAGGGGCATAAGAGTTTAGTGTGAAATAAAATTTACCGGATTCCTACCATGGACAGGAGACTTTAAGGTATTCTGTATATCCCTGTCCCCACCCCAACCTAGCAGCAACCTCTGAGAAGGAGCCCATTTTCTCCACATTACAAATGGGGGATCAGGTGCTGGGCTTGCCTTAGTTCCCTAGCTGCTCTGCTGCCCTCAGGGCTCTCCCCCGCCCTTCACTGTCTTCTCCACCTGGCAAAAAGTGTGAGCTCTGAAACCCAGCAGGCTTGACTTAGAATCCCAGGTCCCTTCCTTCTACCTCTATAACCTTGGATAAGTCACTTAGCAACTGTGGGGTGGAGGGGAGACCTCCTCTTAACCCCCCACCCAAAGGTTCACCTTAGATCAACTCACAATAAGGCAGATTAATAAGAGAAAGAGATTTATTTACTGAGCACATGGGGGGAATCACAGCGTGATTGCTCAGTATCCCAATGGGGTCTAGAAATTTATATACCCTCATTGTAGGTGGGGGGAGATGAGGAATATGGGTAATTCTGTTTAGGGGCAATACATGGTTACTAGGGAGGACGAATAGATACTTGGAAGAATGAATGGATGGGGGGAGCCAGGTTGTGAATGATTCTGTTTGGAAATTAAATTAACCCAAGCGACACGTCAGGCCAGGTCTGGTTGCATTCTTGATATTCTTTACCACAATATGTTGAGATAAGAGGAAGAGGAAGGAAAATTGATTGTTCTTTTTGATGGGTCCGTTTTTTTATGAAGAAAGAGGGAAAGCTGCTTCCAAGGCACGTTGATCTCTATGGGCCTTTAATTAAAAATACTCTTTATCTCAAGGAGTCCTATTTTGGGGTGAGATTTCATCAACCCAGCAAGCCCCACAGGATCTCTGATTTAGCAAATGTACACAGGTCTGGTCCCCAAAGCTCGCCTCGGGTCTGTTTCTCCCCGCGCACAGGCCACAGACGAAGACGCAGAAGAACCCAACAACCTGGTGGACTATTCCATCACCCGGGCAGAGCCGGTCAACGTGTTCGACATCGACGCGCACACGGGGGAGATCTGGCTCAAGAACTCCATCCGCTCCCTGGATGCCCTGCACAACATCACGCAGAGCGGGGACTGCACGTGGTCCCTAGAGGTGCAGGCCAAGGACCGCGGCTCCCCCTCCTTCAGCACCACGGCCTTACTCAAGATTGACATCACAGACACTGAGGTGGGTACAAGCCACGGTCAGGAAAAGGGGTCAAAGGGCCAGCTCAGGCCTCTGCAATGTGGGCAGAGGGAGGAGGACCATCTCTAGGCTTCCTCCAAAAGACACTGGATGCTATAAAGGCGGCCTGTGCCGATCAGGTTGAAATTCTAGTTTCAATACTTATCAATAGTGTGACTTTGGGCTTTGCCAAGCCTCCATTTCCTTTCCTGTAAAATGGTAATGATGATGCCTCCTTCACAGGGGTGAAGGCAGAAGTAAAATCATTATGTCATTCTCAGCTCAGTGCCTAGCAGAAAAGTAGTCACTGAAAGGATTCCTGATCCTGTGGTTGGATAGGGCCCCTCATAATCAAAGGTAAGCAATATCGCACTTTCTAAAGGACGGAGTCCAGTTCTGAGTCTGGAAGAGGTTGTTTGCATCACTTCTGTCTCTCCGTGCGCATTTTCCCAGACAGAAGCCCATAGGTCTTAGCAGATTCTCAAAGGGGTCCTGACCCCAGAAAGTTTAAAAGCCATCAGGCTTAAGGAAGCTCATGCCCTGCTCTGTCCTCCAGGGCCCAGGCAGGAACAGCTGAATGCAGGGGTGGCTCTTTCTTCCAGACGCTGGCCCGAAGCCCCATGGCGGCCTTCCTGATACAGACCAAGGACAATCCCATGAAGGCTGTGGGTGTGCTGGCCGGGATCATGGCCACCATCGTGGCCATCACCGTCCTCATCTCCACTGCCACCTTCTGGCGCAACAAGAAGTCCAACAAGGTCCTGCCCGTGCGGCGTGTGCTCCGCAAGCGGTCCAGCCCTGCGCCCCGCGCCATCCGCATGGAGTGGCTCAAGCCCAGGAGGACCAAGGCCGCTACCAAGTTCATGCTCAAAGACGATCCTCACAGTGAGAACTGCAACAACAACAGCCCAGAAAGCTCCCTGCCCCCCAGAGCCCCGGCCCTCCCTCCACCACCCAGCACAGCACCCAGCACAGGCACGGCCCAGTGGACTGTGCCCACAGTCTCTGGGTCACTCACTCCCCAGCAGCACCAGCTGTCACCAAAACCCCAAACTGTGGGAAGCCCCACCCAGGCAACTCTGGTCTCTGAGCTCAAGCAAAAGTTTGAGAAGCACAGCAAGGCTTACTTCTAGAGTATGTCCTGTGACCCTTCCTGTCCCCCTCACCGCGACCCCCACCACCCCACCGCTTGGACCATGCTCCCCACCCTCTGCTCCTTAAGGTCACCTGTGTTTTGTAGAATGGTGTCACCCCCATACACAGGACTCTGCACAGGCCTTGGGCAAAAGATTTCTCGGGATATGGGACACAATTGGCAACCACTTCCCCATGATCCAAGTCCTTGACACAGCTACATTGCTCCCCACTCTCCAGGGCTGGCCATTGACAAGGAGCCAGCTCAACGCCAGAGCTTATAGTTCCTTGGGTCCTACTGGGATCTCATCGTCCTTAATCAAGGAACAGGGCCCTGGCCACATGGAACAAAGCCAACTAGACTCTGGATCCTAAAGCCTGCAGCTGGGAGCAGGAGCAGGAAAAGAAGGTTCACCCTGGCTTGGGCTGGAGGTCAGTGAACCTTGCAAGCTGCGGGAGAGCAAATACAGACACAACAAATACACGGAGGGCAAAGGTGCACCGAAAACAGTGGCTGCGGGGCTGTGCCTGAACACCATTGGAAAGAGGGAGCATGGCATCTGGGCAGAGTCTAGGGGCCCCTGCTATGCCCATGAGGGACCAGGGACATGGAGGTGGAAGATGGGCCTTGCCAAGAGTGAGGGCAGATGTCCTCAGCCAGGACTGCCCTGGACCCGGAAATGTCCAAGCTGGAAGCGTGATGGTCGCCCTAAAGGCACCTGGAAGAGTGTCAAGCCCCTCTCCGAAGAGCTGGCCCCCCAGTCACCCTTGAAGAGGCAATTCAGGGTGGTAGATGGATATCAGGACTGAGGTCTGGGGAGACTTCTGTTTTTATCTGGCTCTTCTGCTCACATTGTGTGACCTTGGGAAAGCTGTTTAAACTCCCTGATCATCTTTCCTCTCAACTGTCAAATGAAGAAAGAAAGCCCTGTCTGCCTCACTTGCAGGTCTAGGGTGAGGAGCAAAGACAATAGCAGTGATGAGGGCTTTAACTAAGTTCAGAGGGGCATCAATGCACAGTGTTTTTCTGCAGGCTAGTTCCAGAAAGTATTAGGAGTCTGCAGCTCTTCCAGAAAGTATTAGGAGTCTCGTGGCTACTCTGCTAAGTGCCCCAGGAGGCGCTGTGTTGGGTTTGGGGCTGTCACTGGATGATGGCACTGTCTGTGACTCACACGCCTCCCCTTCCGTTCTCCCATCACCCCGTGCCCTGTGCGGCCCTGGTCAGCCGCCATCAGAGAGAACCAGAGCTGGGCAGCAACATCCGGTCCAAGCCTTCATTTTGCCAAGATGAGGCAAACAAGTTCCCAAGAGAGGAGTGGTTTGCCCAAGGCCACACAGCAGGTTGGTAGCAGGGATCTGGTCTGAGGGCTCCCAGCTCCTTGGCATCTTCCTGTAGCTGGGGCACACCTCATCACCTACTGACACACTCCCCCAGGAGAGAAATCACACAAGTTCTCTAAGGTTAATACAAAGAGGTTTAAGGAACCTGCTCTCAGGAAACCTAGACATGTACACAGGGAGAGAAAAGTAAAACAGTTCTCTGAATATTGCTCCACTCACTAATAACTCCCCTAGAATACATCAGTGATTTTCTTTAAACAGATTATATACACATGTGGTTTTCTTGATTTCTGAGTCTGTTTTGTTACTGAGATGTGCCAGTGCGCAGAGGCTTCTGCAGTCCCTGACTCGGGCAGTGTTAAGTGCGAGGTGGTCTCTCGCAAGCCAGCATCCCAGACTGAACGCACACTTTGCAGCCTGTGCTTCAGGGAACACAGCATCCTTACAACTTGCATGCAATCCACCTCTTTTGTAAATGGTAAATAAAATCTATCAACCGAAGGCCGAGCTGGCCTCCTCCTTCCTGCTTTCATTTGTGTTTGCTGACCCACGGAGACCAATCTTCCCAACACACAGCCAAGCTCAGCCTGCCTCCTAGCCCCTTTGTGGGTGGATCTGTTCTTTGACTCCCAGATCTGACTCTGAGGGAGGCTGAAAAATTTTGTTCTGACAGACCTTGTCTACCTGGATTTGGCTTTTCTCCCAAGCAGGACAAGCCCAGACAGGGCCGCTTGGAGAGGAATGGGATCTGAGGCAAGGGTGGGAATTGGGAGGCCTGGCCTGTGCATGGGAGCCTGGGAGGTGGGGTCATCTCTGGGACAGTGGTTGTGGAGACATCTGGACTAGAAGCTCAGGCCAGCATGTGGGCCCTGGGAGTGGGGTGGGCTCCTGCACAAGCCAGGAACTTGAACCAAGACAGAGCCAGTCTTTCAGACTGGCCACGGATGGGAAAGTGCTACAGCCAGCACGAGCCACACTGGGAGAAAGGACGATGTTGCAGCCAAACCTAAGGGACCAGCAAATGTGGTCAGCGCTGGAGGAGCCCCCACCCGTGGGATGCGATCAACCAAGTCCCCACATTAGGCAACGGAATGATGGGCCGAGGGGCTGCCTGCTCAGTGGCACTGGGTCAGGCCCGGACCTGTAAGCTGGCACAGTGTTAGGCCGCCAAGTAGAGGGCTGGGGGCAGGAATGGCACACTGCACAGGCTCAGCCATTCCTGGCCTAAGCATGGACAGTCTACAGATGTGACTCAGGGAACTCCACAGAGTCATTTTCCTCCCGTGGCTGAGCTCAGACTCTCTAATCAGATGAAATACCAAAGTGCTTTACAGTTTGACAGCCCTAGGTCTGAATTCTAGTTCCAGCACTTAAGTGTGACTTTGGGCAAGAAACCAAGTCTCTGTGGGCTCCGCTTTCCTTATCACTACAGGGTGCAAAGAATGGCTGCTGTGAGGATGACAGGAGCTAATATGTGTAAAGCACCTGGCTCTGGCTTCATATCTACTGATACGAACTCAGTAGACACCTGCTAGGACTGTGGCCCACATACCAGAGCACCATGTCCTGGAGGAGAGGACCCCCTCCAAGCATCCTCACCCCCATCGATAGGCTCAGAATCTTCACTTTATGCTAGGAGAAGAGGGGAGAGCGGCTGGCCAGGGAAGCAGAGGACGGCAGGGCAGAAGCGAGAGCATCTGTGACTGTGCAGCCTGTAGCCTGCCCTTGGGCATCCACACTCCAAGGGAGTGAGGAGAGACGAGCTTCCCCCAAGAGAACCCGAGGGCCTCTGTCCTGAAGCAGCTCTCCCTCCAAGACCAGCTGCAAAGTGTGGCAGGAGCTAGGGAGGAGCCATGGTGCCCTGCTTCTCTAAGGACTTCAGTAGTTCTCTCTGAGGACTGGAGGCATTGAGAGAATCTGGGGCCAGCACACCTGGCATGGGTGCTGGCATCTGTCAGCAGGCGGTGATGCTTCCCCGACAGTCTTCAAGGGCCCCGGCCACAGCAGGATGGACAGGAGAATGGATACGATGCTGCATGAGGACTAAGGCAAGCAGACTGGTATGTGGGCACATGTAGGACCCCTTAGGAGACTCAGAAAAAACCTGAGGGGAATGCTCTGAAGGGCCTAGTTTCCAGAATGAGGTGCTCATGGCTTAAGCTATCATCATTTGATCAGCAAAGTAGCATAGCAACAGGCCGATGTTGGGGACATCTGTGGGACATTATGAAATTGTGCAAGTGCACCTTTTTGGCTGAATAAGGTCCAGTCATTTATTCGTTACTCGATAATCCACTCCGTCATTTCTATAGTGACACATGTTCAGAGTGTATCATCTGTGTTAGCCTCTCTTCTAGGTGATAGGTATAGAAGCTCTAACAAGACAAAGAAAAGAAGAAAAGAGAAAAAGCACAACATTTTTCCCTTGAATTGCTAACAGCAGAGTCCTGGGACTAGAGATGGCTTCATTATAAAAGCAAGTAGCCCTGTTTACAAATGTCTCCTGAATCAAAGGCACTTGCCTTACAATTACATGGTCTAAACTCTAAATACAGAAGGTTTCCAAGAGCATGACAACTAAATCTAAAACTATAACATCTTTTCAGCATGAATTAAATAGAACATGTGAAGGATATCAGCATAGATCCCATGTCCTTACACATGTATTTATAAATATACACACATGTATGTAGCCCTAATAAGATCTGATGTTACAAATGGCCCAAAATTTATGCTGAGTCACATTCAAAGAAAGCACAAAATGACACAGACGCCTTAAGTGATGGTAGCATTTATTATTGTGACATTTATCGAGGGTTTACTATGTACCAGACACTGTTATGAGAGTTTACATGTAAAAAACTCATATAATGATCAGAACAACCCTAAGAAATAGGTACTATTATTATCATCCCCATTTTACAGCTGAAAACACTAAGGCACAAAAAACGTGAGTAACTTCCCAGATGTCACAAAGCCAGTAAAAAGCAAAGCCAAAATTTAAGCCCAAGAAACTGGGTTCCAGAGTCTATTCTTTTATTCTTACTGTCAAATTGCCTACTCAATCTGAATAATGTGAATCTTTACCCTAGGATTTTTAAAGGGGCAGCCCAAGGGTCTTAAAAAGTATCAGATTCCCAGAAATCATCTCTAGACCATATCCCCTCTCCCTAAATTTCCATGTTCACAGAGGCAGCTAAACCCCACCATGCCCACCGACATGCTCCTGACTCTTCCTGCTCTGCTCACTCCTCTCCTCCTGAGCCCTCTGTCCATGGCCACCACCCAGCTTCCCTTGCTGGAAGTGAGGGTCAGAATGTCCACCCCACCTTCATGCAGCCGAAGCCACCTCATAATACTGCACCCTCCCAGACCCGAAGACCACCCTTGATCCCTATGGAAGGAAGCACACAGAGGCCAATGGAAGTGGAAGTTCTTGTCTTGCTCCAACCACTTTCCTTCAAAAATTTCTCATAAACAAATTCTCTACTACATTACAAGTATGTGTCTGTGTGTTGTACACGTGTGCATATCTAAAAATATATGTGTTCATATAATTTAAAAATATATGTTCTTAAGAACAATGATAACATTGTGATTATGTTTTTAAAAACTTCTTCATCTATTAGAATTCAAACTAAAATATTAATACTTACAGGTAAACTGGTACGAAGCTTTGAATTTGCTTTAAAATACTCCAGTTTAGAAAAAAAGTTGAGGGCAAGGACCAGGTGAAATAAGACTGAAAATGTTAAAATTTGTTGAAGCTGACTGAGGGGAAGAAAAAGATTATCTCTACTTTTGATATGACTAAAAATTTCCATGAAAAAGTGGTTTTTGTTCTAATGCCCAGAAGAAATAAATGAGTAGAATCTAAAGAAATTCCGACTGTTGGTCAGAATATGAGAGCTATCTTCAATTTTTAAAAATATATTGTAAGCAACACAGTCCAGGTGCTCTACTGGGTGGGCTCGTGGCCGTGGTGAGGAAGGGCAGCCTCTGCCCCCAAAGGGCTCACAACAAACGGAGACACTGTGTGCACTTCCCCCACCACCCAGAGATGGGCCATCAAGGAGGGCTCCCTGGAGGCCATGATATACATACTTGAGGGTGCTAGAAGGATGAGTAGAACTGGTGAGGAGGTGGGCCGGAGGGAGAAAACAGGTGTGGGGATGTCACAATGAGGTCAGCTTATATTTACATCCTTAGGGGATTTCCCTGTGGCCAGTGGGAGAAACGGCAGGGAAGCAGATGCAGGTCTAAATCCTGGGAAAGTTGTCCCCCAGCAGGGCTTCCCAGAAGGACACTGAGCTGACTTTGGGGGTCTGGGGGCTCCTCCATTCCACCTGAGCCCGGCTAAGAGGAAACGACTAGCTCCCACGGATTCCATAGGAGGGCCTGCGGCAGTGCCTCTGGGAAAAGGGCAGGTTGTTCTCTTATTCATATAACAAACATTTGTTGTGTTTGTTATATGACACCAAGGTGTGCAGGATGTGGGGCTGAAAAAAATAAACACAAAGCTCAAAATCCTATGGGACTAGGTGAGAATCAGGACTGGGTAGCCTCCTCTTTGTTTAAAAAAAAAAAAGATGATAGACAGATGACAAATAGAATCACGTGATTTCACATGGATGCTCTTCCTTCTGGGTGTGCCTCTCAAGACCCTGCTTCCCGGCAGCCCCTGAAGCCTGGGGCCCGGGTTCAGCCAATCCTCTGTTCTCAGTGCTTACAGCACCAGCCTGCTTGGCAGCCCCAGGGGTTGCTCACAGGGGCACAGACAGACACCCACAAGAAGAGACTCACATCACCCACCAGCGTCTCATCGCCCTGAAGGTCGGCTCTTTGGAACATCAAACTTACACGGTCTCATCAGGAGTTTGTCATGAAGAGGGAGAGTCACACTTTCTGAACAATAGGAGACAAGAACACCGCCAAGCAGACATCTGAGGAAGCAACGGGACTAGAACCTCTGTTCAGTGGTGCTTCCTCCAGCTGCCAGATGGACAACGTTGGGCAAATCACTGAACTTTCCAGGCTGCAGTTTCCTCCTCTATAAAAAGGGGTAGAATTCTACCTTCCTTTACAGGATAACGTATGTGAAATGTCATATGTAAATGTTACCCGCAAATGTTAGTGTCACAGGGCTATGTATATGCACAGAGTAACACTGATTAATTTCCAGTCACCATGAATGATAAAAGAATTAGCTAGGACTCTACTAGCTTTAGCTCCATGAAAATAAGAACTGTGTCCCCCTTTCCTCTGTTGAACCCCTGTGCTGAGTTCAGTGCCTGGAACACAGTAGGTACTCAATAAATACTTGTTGAACAAATATATGGAGCCAAGCAAGCTTCCATGGAGGGTTGGCTGCAGGGGCTAGAGGCCCACACCATCTCCATCCTATGGCCCTGGCTGCTCAGCTGCTGTCTTTGTCTCCTTCTTTCTCCTCGTCCCCCTCTGGGTCCATGTGCCCCTCACTGTCCTCATAGACAGCTGGGAGGTCCCTGCACTGTGGGACAGCAGGGGGCCACCTGGGGGCTTTCCTGCGATGAGGACAGCAGCGCAGGCCCCACTCGCTGCAGCTGCAGGGGCTCTGGGCCGCCCAGGCATAGGCGCCCGCGGGCACCGCGAGCAGCACAGCACACAGGACCACGGTGACATGCAGCAGTTGCTCGCGGGCCTCTAGCCCACCACTGTCTCTGCCTGTCACAAAGACCACACACTGGCCCTGGTGTGGGGGCTGGCCCCCCAGGCTGAGGCAGGCCTCATATTTCGTGCCAGGAAGGAGGTCATCCACGGCGTAGGTGTTGATCCCAGGGCCAATGTGGACCACCTCTTTCCTGAGGGCTTCATCCGACGCAACGTAGAGGGTGAACCACTCCTCCTGAGGGGTATCGGCCACCGCAAGCCACTCCAGCAAGATCCCATGCACCGTCTGCTTGGCCACCCGCAGGTCAACGTAGGCATTGCCCTCCGAGGGGATGGACAGAGAATGGGGTGCAGGCAGGGCTGGGGCAGGCTGGACACGGAGGGAGATGACAAGGGTGCTCCTGCCGATGGAGTTGGAGGCCACGCAGGTGTAGTTGCCGCTGTCTACCAGGTGGGCAGCGGGTATGGTCAGCTCCGACAGAGCAGCGTCCTCTGCGGTAGGAGAGGTGAACACTGGGTAAAGAGAAGAGCAAAACAGCTGTGCATTCCTCTGACAGACCGCTGGAGAGTGTCCAGCAATGCCAGTTTTTTGTTAAGAGGAGGTGGTACCCACTTACCAAGCTTGTACCTGGTGTAAGGTGTTTGCCTCCCAGCAACCCCGTAAGTAACTGATTTTTACACATAGGATTTTGAGGATTGGAGCAATCAATCAACTTGCCCATAGCAAGAGCTCTTCAGACGCAACAATTGATCTAGGACCCAGTCCTTCTACCTATGATGACCACGTTCTTTCAACTTCACTAACTGCTCCCACCAAACCACCTTGGCCTTGCTGAACTGTGGCTTTCAGGAGATCTCTTGAAACTGTGTCACTGTGCGGTATTGTGAGATTCAGAAAGTACCGTCTTACTTTCCAGATGTGCCACAAAGCCTGGAGCCAAATGCCTGGACTTCTATTCCTTACTAAGTATAGGGTCCTGGGCAAGTTGCTTAAATTCTCTTGGCATCAATTTGTCAGTAGAATGGGATGATAATAGCATTCACCTCAAAAGTTTGACGGTAAGCGTTCAGTAAGTTTAAGCTTCTATTATTACTGAGAGAATGAATACAACAGTGCTCAAGAGTGATTGCAGAACATCATAACAAACAACATCTGGACTCATTTCCCAGTTTTCAAAGAGGCTACAACAATCAATTCTGTATTTCCCCTTTGTTGGTATTGAATCTCAAGCCAATAAGGTGTGACCAAAATGCTGGGGGAAAGTGAAAATTTCAGTTAATTGTTTTTTTTTTTTTTTTTAACCATCCAAAGTTTTGTCACCATGCATAACAAATATCTGAGCGACCGAGTGCATTTCTCAAGTTTTATGCAGAGATTTCCAGTTGTCTTCTAGATAGAGCACAGGGGAAGATGTGGGAATCTGCAAAGGTCCTTTCAGCTTCAAGATACCCCTGGGGAGGCCATCTCTGGCTTCGTGACACGTCCAACCCTAGAGAGTGGCATTAAAGATGATTCCAGCTGAGGAATGAAAGCAGAGCAAGGAGCTCCAGGAAAGGAGAGGCAGGTTTAAATCTCGGTCCTGGGGCCCATGAAGTCACTTTCTCTCCCTAGGCCCCAGTATTACAGCTTCAAGCCAATAAGATCCTATCAATCTTATTTCAAACAAGCACCCCAGGTGATTCTGCTCATGCAAGTTTAGGAAATAATAGATCATCTCTTGAATCAATCTTAGTCAGAAATTCTAGAATTCTAAAATACACAGAATAGTGTTTTGCATTTAGAAGACTCTCAAAGAATATATTTGTTCACACACAATTTTATAATATTTATGCAAGATGTTGGATCAGCCCCAATACGTGTATTTACATATGTATATATATGTCACAGAGAGATCTATGCACAATCATTTAAAATAATGCTGTTAGTAGAACACTATCTTGGAATCTTTTCTGTTCTGGCCAGTATAATTCAGGCCTATCTTGATCTCTCCTGAACCCATCGTTCATGACTGACCCAGTTTAGAACCTCTCCAATAAGGACGGGGTTGCTACAGACCTCTCCATTCCACCCTGGATATGCTGAGGGGTGCATGTGGCTTACCATCAAACTCTCTCCACATGCTCAGGGGATAAGTCCACACAATGGTTGGTGAGGGGCTGGCCTGTGCCAAGCATCGCAGGGTCACATTCTGTCCCACCCAGATGGTGACACTGGCATTGGGGGTTGAGATCTGTGGCTTCATGCAAGCATTGAGCTCAGTTTCATGAAAAAGCTGCCCTGCCTTGGAGGGAGGGCCCTGGCATATCAGGTAGGAATTCACCAGGATGACTGGGAGGGTAACGGACTTGACAAACTGGACGAGTCTCCTTAGGCGACAGTCGCATACCCAGGGGTTGCTGTGCAGCGCCACCACCAGGCTGGAGGGAACCTCAGCCCCACAGCCAGGCTGCCGGCGTTTCTGGTAGGCCGGCCAGTTCAAGAAGACACTCTTGGACACAACTGTAAGTCTGTTGGAGGATAGGTCAAGGTAGGTCAGGTTGGCCAAGAACTGAAGAGCCAGCTCAGGGAGTACATCAATCTTGTTGTGCTTGAGATCCAAGACCCTCAGGAGAGGGGTGGCGCGGAACGCTGTCCACGGTACTGAACGGAGTTTGTTCCCCTCCAGCCTCAGCTCTCTCAATTCTGGCAGGTGCTCCAGGGCTCCAAGGTGGATCACAGTGACATTGTTAAAGTTGAGCCAAAGGTATTCCAACGTGCTCATGTTGATAAAAGACCCTCGGGTCAGCTCAAATAAGGGTGAGTTTTCAATTCTCACTTGCTTGAACTCTTCAGGAAGGTTCCCTGGGATCTTTCCCAAAGACATAGACATGCACTGCAGAGTCCTATACAAGAAACCAGAAAAAACTTTAAGATGAGCATCAGGGATCCGGAAAGTGGAATCAGGCTAATCCTGGCATTAACGTGTGAATTAGAAGAAAAATATTATTCACTTGAAATAAAAGGGTTAGACCCATTTTGGTAAAAATGTACAGTTCAGCAAAGTATAGAACCAACTAGAATGAGTCTCATAGAGATTTTGCTGATTTCCTGCCAATTCTACGCCTGCTTCCACTCCACACAATCCTCAAAGAAGGCCCGTCCCCTGCAACCCTCTGACATCTTGCCAGCACAGCGCACCTGCCAACACTCTCCTCTGAGCAGGTACATCCTGGCGGGCAGAAAGACTGAGCTGCGCATGTATCCAGAAAGGCCAGAACTAACAGGAAATAGTGAAAAACTGAAGCCATATTCCTCTGCAAGAAAATACCTTGTGAGTTTTGAATAAGTATAGTCCCAGCTTCCGAGTGACAAATCCTATTATTGGTAATCCTTGATGATGTAGGTCGGCACAGCAGCGGCCAAGCCCCTGGGGGCTCTGCAGTCTGTTGCAGCCCTGATCACAGGCTCAGTCAGAACCCGCGAAGAGCAAGCGATATCTCTTAACGAAGGTCAGAGAATTTACCATTTGTCTAGTTCTTGAGTCCAGAAAGCAAACTCTAAGTCAAGTGTACAATTCCATACCGGAACTTCCTCAGTCTCTTATAAAGAAGTCTAAGAAACTTGCAGGTAATGTGATTCTGAGCATCATTGTTCAGGAGATTTGGCCAGAATCCATCTAATACTTCAATACATTCACAATTGGTTCCTGAAACCTAGAATTTCCAATGATTTTCTCAAAGTGAAAGTAGATATGAGTAACAAAGTAGTTCTGTGCTCACTCCTATGACTTGTTCTTTCCCCGGCACACTGGGTGGTGTGGTCATCGCTCCACTGCATCAAGACAGCCGCATCTGCAGCTCAGATGACTACAATCAGAGAAGCATCATGGTGCAATTTCGAATACAAGGTGGTGTTTTCTGATTAAACCAAAGCTTTTTTCTTTCCTTGGACCTCACAATTTTTCCTGAATTCTGTGTATTTTGCATCATCAAAATGAAAGAGATATGTATGATTTTGGACACTTGCTCTGCCCCTCTTCATTCATTCCACAAATATTTATTGCTCATTAGCTCTAAGCTACACTCTTACTAAATGAAAGGAATGGGGCAGGGAGGAAAAACTGTTATAGACCCTGTCCCATGGAGTCTTCTCTCTTGCTTATGCTTTTGAGTCTTGAGATCTTTGGAATGTCATTTAATCTCTGCAAGGCAAGAATATTAATAAATACCTCATAGTGTTTCTAGGAAATTTTGAGTTATGTTAAATACAGCACCTTGCATGTAGTTGGTGCCCAACAATTTACCTCCCACCAACAGACTCTTGAGGAGCAGAAAAGTATACATCCCTATTAATTGGGGCACTTCCAGATGAATACTGAAATTCCATGGGTTCCTGTAAGACGCATGATATACATTGTACCCTACAAAAGGCCTCAGCAACGAAAATCCTCTTAGTAGCTAACCAGTGATGGGGGAAATGGGTCACCAACTAAGCTGATTACACTCCAGGCTTTCCATTCAAGCCAGATATATTTGCTGGAATTTCCAGACAGTCTAACTAAAATCTGGCTAGGTCTCTGGAGCTCCTCTCAAGGTAAAAATCCAAAACAAGGAGAGTGCTGTGGGTACAAAGTTTGTGGCAGACAAGGAGACATGCCACCTAGATCACTCTTCACGGGATGAGTTGATGCTAAGCTGCAAGGAGTGCTTGCCCGAGGTCATGACCTTCCCAAGGAAGCCCACGCCCAGTGACTGAAGGTGGTGAGGGCCTGGCCAATTTGGCCTGATGGGGTTTACTCTGGCGAGCAATTCTCACTCCAGAGCACCCTGCCAGGTTTGCCAAGACCATCAGATTTCCTTCATGGAAGGATGTGATTCAACACATGGGTGTCCTAAACCACTAGTGGATTTGTTTCTCTCCCCTTACCCAAAATATAAAGGCCTAAAGGGCCTCCATTCCTGACAATTTCCTCTCTGTCCATCCCATGCCAGCCTTTTCAAATGAATCTAGCTCCACCCAACTGTCCCGAAGTTTGCTAAAAGCCCATGAAGAACACCCAGTGATATGCCATCTCTGGGATCATCTAGGCCAAGTCTCCACTGCCTCTTCTCCTCTCCTGACCTCCTCATCCTCTGGTTTCCTTATTTGGCAGATGGACATAAGGAGTAGTCTATGGAGAGGTCAAACAGGACACTAGGACAATTAAAGTTAGCTTGGGTCATGTTATTTATCCTAACCTGTGGTTAAGTGTAGTCCCAAAACTCTAGAGACCCTGACACCCAAGGAGAGGGGGTCTAAGCATATTACAACCCCATGTCCCCTCCTGCAGGATGCTTTTTGGAACTTGACTCTTAGAGTTCTTTGTTGAGACAGAGTTACAGGATGTGGAGTTACGCTGTGCTTATAAAATAGATAATAAATAGCTGTGGGGCAGCAGCTCCCTGGTTTGTCTTAATAGGATCTTAATAAGAGAGCGTCCTGTCTATTCAATTGGGAAACTCCACTCACCACCCCAGTATTCGTGGAACTTTGGGATAGCTCCGACAGAGAATGAGGCAACCTACCAGGTAGCAGACACGCTGTCCTCCCTTTCTCTCACGCTAAAGGTTCTTTCCCACTCGGTCCATCTGCACCCAGCCATGTCTGAGACGGTCTCCTCGGCTACCTGCGGCAGACACACATAAGACTACATTTCCAACCTCCTGGAAATAGGTGGGTCATGTGACTCATGTTCTAATGAAATATTAGAGGAAGTGATATTTGAAAAGCCCCGACGTGATCCTCCAGTTTCTCTTAGTCCTCGTTGTGGCAACTGTTGACATTCCAGGTGGTGGAGCCTTCGCCAGCCTGAGTCGCTGAGTGAGTGAATGAGGCAGGGCCCTCCTCGGTGCTTATTTCCCACTCTCTCCCATAGACTCTGTGGAACAGGAATACATGTTTGTGTGTTAAACTACTGAAATGCGGGAATGATTACCATAGCGTAAGTCCAACCTACCCTGACTACAATGCCCTTGCAGCTAGCAAAATATACAGAAGTGCTTGCAAATTAATTTTTGTCTTTGCTAGATTACATGTAAATTAAAACTTTCCAGTTCAGTCCTCTGGACAAATTGCTCCTGGAGTAGCTTGGTTGGCAGCCTAGGTTCGATAGCCCATGTCCACTCGCCAGGATACAATTTCTGTTATTTGTCATTTTGTACCCTGCAGCTTAGACAGGAAACCACAGATAAGTGACCTTGAACATACTCTCTGTCTGGTTAAGAGGAATATAACCATGTTGTAGTCAGAAAAGGACATGCCGGAGATGCCATGATTCCAACCAACCTCCCAACCAGGCTTCCAAGGCCAGTACCCTACAGGGTCACCACAGCACAAGCTGATCTTCAGCACTGGAAGGCCATAAATTCTTTTTCCAGGACACTTAGAGGAAATTCAATCTTCAGGGACTGACTCACACTAACCAGACCCTTATACTAAAAGACTAATATATAAGCCAGATTCCATTTTATTTTTTACAATGGGAATTTGTTTTTTCCAGTTACTTGAATATTCATGAGCACAATCCAGGATGATTCTTCCCTTCAACAGCAAACCAGGGAAGACAGAACACACAAAGGAAGGGTGGCAGATGGGTGTTTGGGTATTTGGAAGCTAAGCATCTTGGAGGCCTTTCCATCTAGATCGTGAGGATAGGCCCTAATGAATCATTGGAAAATTTGAATTTTCTCTCTCTCTCTCTTTCTCTCTCTCAATAAATACTAACAAATGCTTACTTTCAAATTACTTATTTTTCTTCAAATAATGTTCAATAAAACTGGCTAAATGTTAGCTGTCTTTAGACCAATAATTATTCCATCTTGATTAGCTCAGTCATCACAGACAACATCTTGATTGTTTCAACACATGGCTGCTTTCCTCTACTGCACTTACAGTTGTTCTAATTTGGGGGTGTATCTGTCACTCTCATAGATCAAACACTCAGAATTGAGTCTTGGGTCTCCAAAGACACAGCAGAAACACTTTTACAAATCTAGATAAGGGACTGGCAAACTACAGTCTCAGGGCCAAATCCCTCCTTGTCACTTGTTTTTGTAAATAACATTTTATGTGAAGCACATCACATCCACTAACTTACATAATGTCTACAGCTGCTTTCACACTCCATCAGCAGATGAGTAGTAGCAACAGAACCTAAGGCGTTTACTATGTGGCTTTCTTTACACAAGAAGTTTGCTTGACCCCTGATGTAGACAATGTCTTTGTCATCTTCCAATCAAATACTTTCTCTTACCAATGGCTGTGGCCCACAAGGGGTAGTCAGATGCACCCTCCAGGTGATGGGAACACCATGCTCACGTGCACAGGTGCTATTATGGTTCTGATCCCAGGTTCAGTGGCTCAAAAAAAAAAAGTCCATTTCCATAGTTACCCTGTTGTGAACTGCACTGTAGGGAATGATACTGAATACAGATCCTCTGCCTGGCCAGAAAGTTGTCAAAGAACTGGATTCCAAAAGAAAATCCATCACTGCCCTGCAGAAGTCATCCAACTCTTTGGTCCTCAAGGTTTGTCATCTGTAAAATCAAATAGCCCAGCCTCCACAGTGCGCGTCACGAGTATCCAATGTGAGGAGACTGGGGGAAATATTAATATATGGTAAGCCTTTTGTAATGTGAGTGGAGTGACTTTAGAAATCATGGCATCACACTGGTTTATTTCTAGAAAATATTCAACATGATATGGAGTCTCTTGCATGATACTAGCAAAATAATTTTCTTGGATCACTTGCTGTCCCCAAATTCCCTCAGTTGTTACCCAAAAGCTTGGCACAGGCACCCTGGATGTTTCCCTCACCAGAGCTCAGCCCTGTAAACAAGAAACAAATTGCGCCTTCTGCTGAGAATGTTGACAACCCAAATCCACTCCAGTGCACGGAGACAACAAACACCTCAGTGGTTCCCCAGGTTTAAGAAAACCTGAACAGAAATCCTCCTTTGAAGTGGCTTGCCAAGCAACCAGGAAGGCTTCAAGATGCCCTCAGGAAACCAGGTGAGTTTCGGTAAGAATCACAAAGGCTGTTACGCAGGGGCAGAGGTGAGCTGTGTGCCAGACAGCTTCAGGTGGGAGAGGATCTCTCAGATCCCTCCATTCGGACATTCTGAAGGCAAATCAGCAGTGATCTCTTGGGCATCATCCAAAACTCTAGAATTTATTGGAAATCAAGTGATTGTCTCTAGGCAGAATAGCACCCAGAGAAAAAAATGTTAGAATTGACTGAGAATAGTGTGTACAAGTGCAGGGAGTATGTATGTGTTTGTGTTAGTGCAAATGAGTGACCACAAATATGACTAATGCATAGAGAGACTGTGTGTGCGTGAGTGACTATGAGTTAGCACACATGTAATCAAGATGCAGTACAGGAGGGTGGGACGGACTGTTGACCATGGAGCCCAACTGCCTGGTCCAAATTCCAGAGCTATCATTGCCTAGCTATGTAATTGTGGGCAATACAGTAGATTAGATCTCTGTTCAGCAAATACTCGCTTTCCCCACCATCACCTTCATGGAAGAAGTGTCCTTACTTGCCCCATTAAAATTGGGTTTGGCCATGAGACTTGCTTTGGCAAATAGAATGTGGTCAGAAGTGGCAGTGCTCCAGTTCTGAACTGAGAACTTAAGAGGCAGTGAATGATTTTGCTCATTCCTCTGATACCGTCTGACCTCACCGGGAAAGAAGCCACCGCTCCTCTCCAGCCTGGGCTCCAAGTGAGACACAGAGCAGAACCACCTCAGTCAACCCACAGACCTGTGAAGGTGAAAATAAGTGTTTGTCATTGTATACCACTGAGATTTTGCTTTTATTTGTTAACACAGCAAAAATTGACTGATACGGGCAAGTTACTTAATCCCCCCAGGAAAATGGAGAGAATAGTGCTACCTGCTGCAAATGGTTGTGATAAGAATTCAATGAGTTAATGCAGATTAAGCACTCACAACACTTCCCGGCACATAGTAAGTGCTTAATAAGTATTAGCCGTTGCTGCTGCTGCTGCTGCTGTTGTATGTAAGTGTCTGAGTAAGCAGGTACTCGAGCGGATAAGAGTGGGTGAGCGTGTATTCAGGTATCACAGTGAGTGTGTGAGAGTCAAAGGACAGTGGACGGGGCAGGCGTGTGAGTGGCAGGAGCTCGCCCCTCAGCAGAAGTACTCGTTCATCCGTCTGCCTCCCCTGCCCCCCAAGGCCTGGGAGTCCAGGCTGGAACGGGCCGAGAGGAGCCTGTCGGCCTCGCTGAGACTGTGCCGGGACAGCTCCTCCAAGCCATCGTCGCTGTGGTCCAGCCTCTCCAGGTTGACATAGGTGCCCGTGGCCTCGGTGGAGCCCCTGGTGCGGCACTTGCGGCAGCGTCTCTGGAGAGCTCCGCAGCAGACTAGCAGCGTGAGAGGCACAGCGATGACAGCGGCCACGCTGATCACCACCACGTTGATGAGCCGCTGGGTGCCCTCGGCGTCCACCACCTCGTCGGTGGAGAAGATGACGCACTGCTCCTTCCGGGGCACCAGGCCCCGCACGCAGACACATGCCACGTACTTAGTCTTGGGCACCAGCCCGTGGATGGTGACACTGGTTTTCCCAGGCTGCACAACCACTCGCCGCATGTTGCGCTGCCCAAAGACGGCATAGAGAACGCTGAAGGCAGTTGTGTTTTTAGCCTGGGGGGCCTTCCACACCAAGGACACGCTGTGGTAAGTGTCCCCCACCACCTTGAGCGACCTCACCATGCGGGCCTCCTGGGGTTCCACCTGCCCGGCAGAGGGCTCTCCGAGGGCACCCATCTGGAAGTGCTGGAGGGTCAGTTCCTCCTTCATGCCGGGCACAGAAGGCCCAGTGGCCAGGACGGCAGGTTCTGGGATATGGGGGACATGCCTCGCCACCAGCTTGTTGTTGTAGACGGCAGCTTCCGCCCCCTCGCCTGTCCTTGCCCACAGCACCCCTGGGCTCCCACTGTGCTCTGGGGAAGTCTGGGAGTCAGTGACAATCAGGGAGATGACAGTCTCGGAGGCCCCCAGGAAGTTCTTGGCCTGGCAGACGTAGTCTCCAGAGTCAGGGTAGGACACCGCAGGCAGGCCCAGCAGACTCCAGCTCGTGCCGTCACTGGACACTTCCTGGCGCACTGGGAGAAAAGAGGCACAAATGGGAGAATGAATGAGCCCATCTGCCCCATGCTCCCTTCCAGGGCCAAGTTCACAGCCCCTGGGCTGCAAACAGCCTATCGAAGACCCCGTCACCCTGAGAAAACACTGGCAGTCATTCAACTTTTCTTAGACCAGCCGAGGGGATCAAGATTGCCTTGAGCTCAAATTTGGGGAGCCCCTGGAGGCCCAGCCTAAGGCAGAACCTAAGAATGACATCCCTTCCAAATCTGACATGTTCAAACTGTGTTCATCAGGGCCCTGGAGTTCTGCAGAGGTGACACCTCAGGGCGGCAGGCAGGTGCACTGGGGGAAGGTGGATCTGGGTGACCGTGGGGCCAAGGCTGGCTGGACATGCCCTGCCCACCCTGCCCGGCCCCTCTGCTGCTTCAGCTGGAGTATTTTCACCCTCCTGTTTTACGTAGAGGAGTCCCTCATACAATTGTGCTTATACATTGATTTCAAACCCACTGTCCTAGAGCAGTGGTTACCAACCTTGTTGAGAGAGACACAAAAGAAAACTGGGAGGGATAAGAGGCCAAGTGCTAAGAAATCCTCCTCTTTTCTTTCATTCCTCCTCAACTTTCTTTCTACCTGCAGGTGGCCAGGACTTCTGCAAATGACCCCCACCCCCTGCCATGACAGAGACAAGCCACCTCTGTCCGCACCGCATCGCAGAAAGAGCACACACCGTGCAGTCAGCTAGATTGTACGGGCTGTGTGATGCAGGCCACGCATTTAACCTCCCAGAGCCTCAGTTTACTTGTATACAGAATAAGAAGAATAATCAGGCTGCTCTTTAAAGTTCAATGACATCGTGAGCATAATACACTTAGCGCAGTGCTAGATCCACGCCAGGAGCTCAATAGATGGTAATTCTCATCATTAATTACTCCAGGTGATTCTGGCTTAGTATTTACAGAAGGGAATCTTACTATAAATATTAAATACACTAAGAGGATGTCTTCTACCAAAAAGTCAGCTTTTTGCTCCTCTCAGAATGGGCCCTGAGTTTCCCACAGAGTACCTGGTGGAAATGACAAGACAGGTTGAGAGCCATCAGCATGACTGAATCTGCTGCCCCCATTCGCTGCCCCCGGGCAGACCCTGTCCCACCCCACGCAGACAGCTGGGAGCCCAGCCTTGCTCAGACAGCTTCCCTCTGGCCCTGCGCTCTCTGCATTGGGACGCCCTGCCTGCCCCCGCCTGGATCTCGGCACAGCATCCCTGTCTCTCACACACCTGTGCCGTTGAGGGGGCTGCCACTGGCCCTTCTCCAGCTCATCTCGGGCCCAGGGACCCCGGTGGCTCCACAGCGTAGCAATGCTGTGCTGCCCAAAGAGGACTTGACACTGGCCACCCCCGGACGGAGCTCCGGGCCCTGGCACTTCCTCAGTTCCAGCTGGCTGAAGGCCACTCCGGCCAGGCTGCGCGGACTGGCACACCTCACCCGGGTCTCGATGAAGGCCAGGTTTGGGGCCCAGCCATCCAGGAAATGGACCAGGTCATAGAGTCTGCAGTCACACACCCAGGGGTTGTCTTGCAGCCCTGCAGGGGTGAAAAAGAAGACAAGATATTCAGATAGATCAGCAGGTCCCACTCCTCTTCCCCCAGGGAGGACAAGGCAGATCCTCAGCTCAGAGTCAGCAGCACTAGCCCCTGGGCCCGGCAAGGCCAGCTCCTCGCCTTGCTAGTTTTATGACTGAAATCTGATTCTTCATCTTGAACGACAGCATTAATTCCCTTTCAGGGTTGCTGTAAGCATAAACAAAGATAAATCATATTAAGCACTGGGTAGGCCATACAGCATAATGACAAAATTGGCAATTACTTTTGCCATTCTCGGACTGAACTTTTCAGGCCATTGGCCAGGCAATATTTCTGCAATAATTACAATATGCCAAAATCCAATTCTAGAAATGCTTCACTGGCCCCCAATCCCCATCCTCCTAGGATAAGTGACACTTTCAGCATCACCTGAGCAATGAAGGTGGCTGCTCTGAGCCACGGTCCCTTTGATATAGGTTCAAATGGGGGTAAATAGTGGAGTGAAGAGGCCAGAAAATCAAATCCTAGGGTATATCCCCAGCCTCTTTACTCTAAAATTGAACATGTTTATAGAGCTAAAAGTAGGTAGCTGCACCCACTCTGTCAAAGAACCGTATAAAGATAGAGTGGTACCATGTCTCCTCAACTCTAATGCACAATTCCTTCTTATAGGTTTGCATTTCTGAAATGCAAGATAAATGCATTTGATGTGATGTCCCTTTTATCCTCCAAAGACTGTTATTAAATTTGATAGTCTAATAATAAATGACATCGTGTACATTTACATACATATATTTGATATATTTGGAAGGGGGAATGTCAAAGAGTTGGGGAGGGTTAATTCAGACCTGGTTGTATATTCATGACTCCCAGGTCCCTTTGAGCACTAACTAAGGGTGCCAGTTTCTTCTCCCACCTCCCCTTCACCCCATCTTACCAGTGCTGCTGCCTTGTGTCACTGGTTAAATGCCTTTAATGATATGTCTGCAACCCAAGACTCATCAACGCCCAGCTCTGGTGGTGAGCTATCTGGCTGTCACTTTATCACAACAGGGTTGAAGAGAATCAAGGCAAAAAGCAAAGTTATAGGACAGTGAAATTTTCAACTGTCAAATTGCAAAAGTTAAACATTTTGACCATTTTAATTGTTAGCTCCATGAGTGAATAGATTTTCATCTATTTTGTTCTCTGCTGTTTCCCCAGCACCCAGAATTGGAACACACTCAAAAATACTTGCTGGGTGAAAACATGAATGAGTGGTCTTACACATTTACTGAGTGGAGTGAGAATTGCCCCCCCCCTTTAGAGACTATCGGATTGATTTTTAGATGTCTAATATGCACACTCTGTGACCTAGAAATTCCACTTCTCTGCTCCTATCCTGGAGAAACATTTGTACGTGTGCACCAGGATGCATTGCCAGGAATGTTCTCTGTGGCATCGTAGGTTTTAACGAAATAATGGAAACAATCTGCAAGTCCACTAAACGGGGAATGGCTAGATAAACTATGGTATAACTATGTTTACCCTATAAACAAAGTATACTATGGAATATTATACAGTAGTTTAAACAAATGAACTTGATCCATTTGTAGTAATTTAGACAGATCTCCAAGATATATTGTTGGGTCAAAAAGTTACTGATTAATGCATATAATATGACAAAATTTTACATAAGACACACATAACTTTTCTGTGCGCATGTATGTATGTGTGTATACATGTATGCATATGTAAATATATCTTAAAAGATTTGCAAACAACTATAATAGTATCTACCTTTGGGAAGGGGTTGGAATAGGAAGAGAGGACAAGAGGGTCTTTGGCATTTTCTGTGATGTTTTAAATGTTTACATATATTCATGGATGAGTCGTATAATTCAAATTAATTATCCAGAGTGAGTTACACCTCCATCTGTCATCCTCACAGCCAGGTGCCTTGGGCGGGAGAGGAGGATCTGGTTCACCTGGTAAGCCATTGGTTTGTTATGAACAGGAAAGAAGCCGCGAAATACAGCGCCAGCTGGCGTATGTGCCAACCCATTCAACTCTCAGCTGGGAAATTGAGTCTCAGAGGACCTTCTCCTGTGCGACCCAGTTGTGTGACCCGGAAGACCTCTCCTGTCACACTGGGATTTGAACTGCCACAGTCTGGCTTGGGCCTTGAACTCCTAAACTTGCTACTCTCGTCGATCTCACTCGGTTTTCACACAGGCCCGGAAAGCAGGTCTGATGTCACTTTTCTAGATAAAGAATGGAAACTCAGAGGGGCGTGGTATCCTGCCTAAGACCCCATGCGAAGGATGCCGTCTCTTACCTAGGACCAGTCTGGTATGGTGGCCGGGGACGAAGAGGCCCGTCTTCAGCGGAGCCCAGGTGCCCAGCAGCTCCTGCGGGAGCCTCAGCAGCTGGTTGCCGGAGAGGTCGAGGAAGGTGAGGTTGCCCAGGAAGCGCGCGGCCTCGGGCGGCACGGCAGACAGGCGGTTGGCCTGCAGGTCCAGCAGGCGCAGCTGGGGGGCGTCCCTGAGCGCCGCCCAGGGGAAGGCGACCAGGCGGTTCCCGGGCAGCCGCAGCTCCCGCAGGCGGCGCAGGCCCCGCAGCATGAGCGCGCTGAGCTCGCCCAGGGCGTTGTAAGGCAGCCACAGCTGCTCCAGGCGGCCCAGGGGCCTGAAGGCCTCGCCGGGCACCTTGCGTATGGCCGTCCGCTCCAGGCGCAGTCTGGAGGTGTCCGGAGGGATGGACGCTGGGGGCAGGGTCATGTCGGGGTCGTTGCACACCACAGTCCTGGTCACAGAAATGGGGGATATTTGAGCGGGGGTCCCCGGGCGGGGATCGCCCACTGCTACCTCCCTTCACGAGGCCTCCGGGTCTGCCTGTTACCCCAGGACACCAACACCAACACGGGCCCCAAGCCCTGGGAGCTCTGGGAGGGGCCCGGAACAAGCAGCCTCGCTTTTTCCCTTTGGGAGCGGGGGTCTTGCTTTCAGAGCCTTTCACAAGGGTCCCAGGAGGGCCATCTGGTCTTCACTGGCCTGCAAGACCTCACACTCGCTGTCCCACTGTTAGGGCCCATGACAGCCCGCAGCACCTGCAGTGCACCGAGAATGAGCAGTAGTAATAAATCCTGCGATCACCTCGTGCAGTGTTACCTTGCATATGTGTTAAAGTGTTTGTTAAATTACACCTCAATTTTTGTAACTGTTTGGCTTTTCATCGTATTTTAAAAAATATACCAGAGGCATCAAAAATGGAAGCACCCTAGGTCTCTCCTGACTCTGAGTGTCCATGAGATGACCAAGGTGCGCAAAAGTTGGGACTTGGCAGCCACACAGCTGGGTCCACATCTGGGCTCTTTGCTGGCTGTGTGTCCTTGAGTACGTTAAGTAACCTCTGTTTTCCTCAGTTTTGCCATCATAAAAGACCCCACTTCACTGAGCGATTATGGGGTTTAAATGAGATAATGTATGTACGAGCCCAGCATGCTGCCTGACACCCCAAACGAGCCCAGGGCTACTGATCACCGTTGTAAATTCTGCATCTCAGCCCTGCAAGTAAATTGGGTCAGTCGTATCAGCTCTTTCTGCCCAAAGCATGACTTCTGAAACCTTATTCTATTAAGTTTGAGACTAAAGCAAAGGACAGCGAGACAACAGGAAGCAGTCCCCGCCCTTGAGGAACCGACACTGCAGCGCTGCGTTTTATGGGACCAATGTCAGCTGCCCACTCCTATAAGTTACGATGGAAAGGGAACAATTCCCAGGAAGGTAAAACTTGTAGGCTGGGCTTCGAGGACGAGCCCTTGTGCAGCCCCAGTTTCATCTGGAGTGGAGGGCTCTTCTGCTCACACTGGAGGGGACAGGGTGGTCTTGTTTTGTTTTGCTAAGGGAGGTAGTTCTCTTGGCATAACACGACATACTGCTCACATTAGGCCTTCCTGGTGTCACACACCCCACCGGCATCCGTCTTCTTCACTCACACACTCTACTTAGAGGCAGCTGGGCTGGCTTGTTTTTCCTTGTAAATGGTGCCCACAGATGGCACAGACATTCCCACTCACTCATGTTGCTCACATATACATGGAATTCCTACTAAGTGATGGGAGATTCAGAAAAGAATCAGACCCACAGCCCCTGTGCCTGTACAGTTTATAATCTAGCTCAGGAAGAGCACTAAGGCAATGATATTTTTGGCTAATAATGCAATTTGGGTATTGCAGGGAGGAAGGTGTGGATGTAGGTGGGAAGAAGGGAGTTGATGGGAAAACACATCTTGGATGGGAGAGAATACGGTCAAGAGAGGTATTAAGGGAAACCAATAAGAACCCACCATGCTGAGTGTGGTGGCTCAAGCCTGTAATCCCAGCTACTAGGGAGGCTGAGGCGGAAGGATCAGTTGAGGCCAGGAGTTTGAGACCAGCTTGGGCAACATAGTGAGAACCCCGCCTCTAAAAATAAATTTTTTAAAAATTAGCTGGATATGGTGGCACATGCCTGTAGTCCCAGCTACTCGAGAGACTGAGGCAGGAGGATGGCTTGAGCCCAGGAGTTTGAGGCTGCAGTGAGCTATAATTGTGCCACTGCACTCCAGCCAGGGTGACAGAATGAGACCCTGCCTCTAAAAAAGAAAAAAGAAAAAGAATAGCCCAATGCAAGCCTATAGCACAACTCCTCCTATTGGGCAAACTGGGCACAAAGAGGATGGGGACACATCTCTCCAGGTACCCAGCCTGGGCCCTCCCACAGGTACGCACACTCTGTTCACAACTCAGGAATGTGGAGGTGGGCAGGTTGCCCAGGCTGCTCAGATATAAAGGCTGGACTCCTTGAGGGGCCCTGGTTAGGGTCTGAGGAAGGCATCTGAGATGTAAAGGGAAGCCTTGGTTTAACTACACAATCTGTGGCCCTGGCGAGTGGGACCTCAGGGCCCCTGCAGTCTTTCATGGCTTTGTTTCCCTCACAGGACGCTCCATGCAGATGGGCTGGTGCACATCAGTCATGGGACGGTCGGGCAGGCAGAACCAGTTGTAAAAGCTCTGACTTCAGAGGAGGAAATGGCCACTGACACAGAGGCCTTTGAAACTGCCCTTGGAATTTCATCTTCCGTCCTAAGACTGGCTCTACTGCCTGGAACTCTCCCCTGTTCCCCACTCACAGCAACATGACAGATGGGAAGAGTTCTAGAAATGGAACCCAGAATGCCTGGGTTGCAGGACCAGTTCCATCAGTGATGCTGGGTGACTTTGAGCCCTGTGCTCTCTGTGGGTCGTGGAGAAAGCTCTTAGTCACTCTGGTCACACTTCCCTTGGCCATGGGCTATTTCCCAGCCTGCTCAGGGCTCAGCCTGGCTTCCCCTGGGAAGAGTATCCTTACCCTCCATACAGGTTGGAGCCTCAGACACTTGGCCCAAATGGAGCTCTCCCTCTTCCTCAGACCACACAGGGTGTCCTTTCCTGGTGGGCCCTCTCCATCCTCTGGTCCCCTAATCACCCAATCAACTGGACACACATTGCCCAGACCATAGGAAGGGTAGCTCTGGTAACATTGTTCCCCTGGTCAGAGACCATCAGTGGCTCCCACTAGTTATCTAAGGCAAGGGAGAAAGAAAGGATGAAATTCCAGAAGGTTGGAAAGATGATAGGAAAGGCCACTAGCCAGGGGCCAAAATCTCTGTGCAAGTTAGCAAATGTAGAGGTCATTAATGGATAAGCTGAAGAAGTTGGAGAAAAGATGTTTTAAAGACTGCTAAAGAGAAGAAGAAAATGCACCCTAGAGGAAGAGCAAGGGTCCACAAAGCACAGTGGCCTTGGATCGTCCATGGAAAGGGAGGAGGAGAGCATGGAGGTCTTCCGAGGGAGGAGACGGCGGCTGGGTGGAAGTCAGGAGGAGGCTGGGGTGGAGAGGGCACACTTGCCACGGGTGGGCACTCCCGGCCTTTCAGAGCCCCCGTGGAAAGGGGTCAAGACTGAGGCTCCCAGGGTGGCCGGAGGAGACCCACAGGGGAGGAGTGAGAGGAGGCAGGTGGTCCCATTATGACAGGGTGGTAGGAAACACCTGCGGTGTGACTGGGTATCCCTGGGAGGCAGCAAGGAGAATGGAAGAGGCCTGGGAAAGAGGGGCTGGGGAATTACAGACAGGAAGGTAGAACGGCAGGAAGCAAGAAGGGGAAAAGAAAGAGGTCTTTAGGGAGGGCACCTCTCAAATGGGAGCCTGGAAGAGGGCTCAGAAAGGACTTCCTGGAACTGGCATACCTGTGCCCCACCCCTGCCCCATGTGTAAAGGTACCTGCTACGTCTTGGACAGAGCCATCCCCTTGCTTGCTGGAAGAGAATGCAGCGCGGACCACCCCCGCAGGAACCTGGGATCTCACCCGGCCTCAGTCTGAGGGCCCTGCCTCCAACCCCTTCCAACCCAGCCTAGCTGGAAACGCGAAGGGGGCTCAGCCACCCACCCCACATACCCAGTGCCATACCTGGCCTTGCTGCCATCGCCTAGAATATGGAGGCTGCAGCTGCACAGAGATGGGCAGGAGCCCCGGGCCTGGGGGGGCCACCCAAGGGCCAAGAGCCAGAGCATGCCCACTGCCAGCCTCATGACTCCTGGCTCCTTTCCGGTCCCAGCAGGGGCCTGTCCCAGGACTGCTCTGTCCTGCCAGCCCAGCAAGCCCAGCAGCAGCCCACTTGCTCATCGGCCCCCGACACCCGCCCCTGAGGCCATGGGATAAACACGGACAGGCTGGGGATTAGAGGGGGAGTCCCAGCCACAGCACTCAGCGGCTTATTGCTTTCTGAATCACCCAGTCCTGAGGGGGAGGGAGTGAGGGACCCCCTTCCATAGCCAAAGCACCCCATGCCAACCAGGCTGTGGACAACACAGACCCCACTGGGGTGCTGGGCTCAGGGAAGATGGAGACAGAACCCTGGCTTCTAATAAAGGCCTTTGGAAATTGGTACTGGGGGTTGAGATCTGTTGAGATCTTCATGCCCCTAGTCGCTCATGCCCATGGGCCTGGGCAGGTCTAGACCAGTGAGGTATGACCCAGCGAGATACCCAGGCCCCAGTGCACACCTAAAATGCCCAGCTCTGTGCCAGGCCTGTTCTAACAACACTGGCTTCCAGGAGCTGTTGGTTTTCATCCCTTACTCTCTTCCAATCCAGCCAACAGGATTTTCCCAATGCTTCCCACCTGTTCCTCCTCCCCAAACCCAGCGACCAGCGTGTCTGTTCCCTCATCTCTGCCTCTTCCTCCTTCTGTCCTCACCTAGCTGAACTCTACCCTCTGTTCCTGGCTGTGTCCTGCTTCCCGTCTTTGGTGATCTTGCGGGCGTGGAAAAAGGACTGACATAGGTATTAACCGACAACCTAAGATAGAAACTAGGAAAGGCAGGAAATAGAATGAGTCGCTCCATGAGAGCAAATCAGAAGATGTCAAGGACAAGTGCCTGAGCCCGGGGGGTGATCGGGCTTTGGTTCCAGCTCCATCCATGAGTCACTGAGTGATCCAGGCTGGTTCTTAGCCTCAGTTTTCTCATCTGAAATGGATAATGATATCTAATTCATGGGGTCGTTTGTAGGCTTGTTAGAAGATTCTTCAGCACAGTGCCTGGCCTCAATAAACATTAGCCATATTGCCAGCAGTGCTCTTGGGCTTGGCTTCTTCATGTGATAATGAGTTAAGTTGCACTAGATCAGTGTTTCACGATTCATATTTTACCTCGAGCCAGCACACAACAGTGCATAATGCACCAGTGTTCCAAGAAGTCATTTGGAGAAGCCAAAGCTCTTAGCCTGGGGCCTGGAGCCACTTACCAAAGAGAGCAGCTCTCTACTCCAAGCCAGTGTCCTGGAGACTTTCTGTGCTTGTCTGGCTCGAGTGCTCTGTGGGAGACAGGAAATGCACCCTGAGGTCTATATCCACAATGCATTCTTCTAACTGGGACTTACACAGGCTATGGGCAAAAGACACTTAACATTGCAAACGGGGAACCTGGGAAGAGCCCAACGGTCCCACTCCAGGGCACCTAGCTAGTTAGTGGCAGATTCAGATCCAGAACCCCAGTCTCTAGTCCAGTTGGGGTTCCTTCTCTGACAGCAGGTGACTTCCCAAACCTCATCCTTTCCCCAGTGCTTGTGAGCACACGCATGTGAGCCCACGGGCACACACACACATGCACACAGGCGCTCAGCTTGTCAGTGCTACAAACATGAAAGGTCCTGGCCCCTCTCCAATTCTCAGGAACAGCTGCAGCTCAAATCCTTCCCTGGCTCCCCTCCCTTGGTTATGCAACTCTGTTCCAGTTCGGCCCTCAGCCATACACCATTTGGATTCCCCAACCTTAATCCTGGGCAGTGGGGCTGGGATGAATGAGACAGCTCCATTCTGGCTTCACAAAGGCTGCCCTGTCCAACTGGTGAAGGGGTTCCTTCTGCTGGGGCCAAGAGGATCAGTTAGAGGGGGGAGGCAGCAAGAAGGAGCCCAATGTCTAGCATAATAACCTGCATGTGCCCTCACGAGGGATGGCCCTTTAAAAGGGAGGGGCCTGGCTGTGGGGAGCCAGAGACAGCTGGGCCACGGCAGGGAGGGACAGTGAGGATGGCAGAGCCCGGCACCCTGCCCACCGGCTTCAGGGAGCTTGAGGTGCTGGCTGTGGGGACCGTGCTGCTGGTGGAAGGTGAGCCAGGCAGGACCTGGGGTGCAGCAGGGGCCCAGCGGGTTCTCAGGACTCAAACCGCCGCCGTGCAGCTGGCAAGAAGAGGTCCCCAAACCCAGCAGGGTATCAGGCCCTCTTAGTTGCCTGCTCCTCGGTGCCTGGACCCAGAGGGTCCTCTGACCGCGTACGCCAGCTGGGAGCCAAGACACAGAAGCCAGGCAAGGTCAGGGAGGGAGGGACTTTGAGAGGTGGACATCTGCCCAGGAGATGACCAAGAAGCAGGCTTTAAGATTTTTTATATGCTTCTGGCTGGGAGAAAATTTAATCCACTCCCTGGAAGTCCCGATAAGAATCCCGTGTAGGATCAGGCCCCCGAAAGGCTCTGGAGACAGACAGCTCTGCCACCTGCTCTTGTGTGACTGTAACCAAGTCCCATTTGCTCTCTACCTTCGATGCCTTGACATTCCACACGGGTGGTCGTGCGTGGGAAAGTGGGTACAAAGCGCTAGCCTAGACAGACACCAGGGGCATTTAAGTTCATTCACTCCCATCCTCTCCAGCCCCACCACTACTCCCACCGTGACCCTAACATTTCCCCTCTCGGCGTACTTGGGTCCCTGAGCGGCCTGCCCCCACCTGGAATCCCTAAGGTGCCGCTGTGGCTGGAGCTAGAGGCGGTGTCGATCCTGGAGCAGAGCCGGCCCAAGCTGGACTGATGGGGAACGCAGCCCTTGTTCAAAGCAGATCAGGGCAGCAATCAGCGCATTTTCTCCTAAGAAACTGAAGGTGGAGACGGAATGATAGCCACTAGCCTGGTCCTCTAGGCCCTGCACACAATTGTCTGGTGATTCCAGCCCGTTTCTCCCTTTTCTGAGAGCCCTACAATCTAGAACCCCTCCAGGTCCTCAAACATGCCACAAAACTTTTAAAATACGCTTTATGTATTTGCACATGCTATTCCCTTTTTCTGGAATGCCCTTCCATGTACTGTCCTCCAGGTAAACGCTTACAGTTTTGAAGGCAGGATTCCTTCCTGTCCCTCACCTTGGGTGGGGGAAGCCGAGGCTCAGAGAGCTTAAAGGGCAGCGAGTGAGGGACCAAGCTGAAGTTCAAGGACGGGTCTCTCTGCCTCCTGAGAACTCTCCCCTCAAGTTCACCTCTCTGCCTGGCATCCCGGGCAGCTCCCCGCTCTAATATCGATTCCTCCTTTCTGAGGCTCTCCCTGACATTGCTCCACAGCCCTTGGAGGAGGCATTTTGGAATCCAAAGGACCTGAGTTTGAGTTCCAACTGCACCGCGTACTGGCTGTGCACTTACGCAAGTTAGCTAGCATCCGGGAGACTCGGGCTCCTGGCTGCAGATAGAAGAAAGTATCCAAGTGAAGAGGGAACGAGGTAAAGCCATGTCATGGTGCCTGGCGCATGACAAGTGCTTGGCAGGTGTCCCTGGTGGTGGCCGTTAACAGCACGAACGTGCTGCCCGTGCGGATCGCCCTCCTTGTTGGTCTGGGAGGATGCAGCGGCTCCACTCGCCTCACGGGTCCTGTTCTGACCCCGGCTGGGCCTCAGCGGCCCGAATGCCAGCCCCGCCCTTCCTTTCAGCTCTCTCCGGTCTCAGCCTCAACGGCCTGACCGTCTTCTCTTTCTGCAAGACCCCGGAGCTGCGCACCCCCAGCCACCTGCTGGTGCTGAGCCTGGCTCTTGCGGACAGCGGGATCAGCCTGAACGCCCTCGTCGCGGCCACGTCCAGCCTCCTCCGGTACCAGCCCCCTTTCCCAGTCCACAGGCTCCGGGGCCCTGCCTGGGGCCTCACCTCTGGGCACTGGGCAGCCAGGCCTGAGGGTTCTTCCAACCTACAGAAGAGTGAGCAAGGGCGGAGGGGACAGGCTGAACTGGCTAAATCCGAGTTCCAGATTATCCCTGAAGTACCAGGGCCAGTTTCTGGGAGACAAAGAGATGGCAGGCTGTAACCAGACGACCTGGATTGGAGACGTGGCCTCGTCTAGTTCCGGGCTTCTTTTGCAAATTGGATATTATTGCCTCACTCATAGGGTTGGGTAGAAGCATTGACTTTTATTATTTGTAAATAACTTAAAGCAATGCTTGGCAAGGTGCCCTGAATAAGCGTTTGTGAAAGCAAACAGGATTTGGACTGGTGTGCAAACCAGGGTCTTCTAGCTCGGCTTGGGGATGTGTGTAAGATTGTTTTCTTAAGCAGACTGAACATTCTGCTCTGGTTTGGGGCACTGTGCATGGAGCCCGGAGCCCCCTGGGTGTGAGTGCTCAGGGCTGTCCAACCTGGGGGTCTGAGTCAGCGAGGATTCCTCCGCCCACAATGAACTGAAGCTTCCACCTTTACTCGGCCCATGGGGCTGACAGCTGGGGGACCTGTTCTGCCCCCCGCCTGTGCCTTCACCTGCTGTGTGACTTGGCTTTAGTACCTTTTCCTCTTTGAGCCTCAGTTTCCCCACCTATAGAACGAAGGCGTGAGCTCTCCTGCGACGGAGGCGTCCGGTCACTCAGAGACCCTTCGGCCCAGCCCTGGTGCCGTCGGAGTCGCTAAACCTGCAGAGGGTGCGTTGGGCTCCACGCCTTTGCCCAGTGACTTAAGCTCTAAGGCCTCAGTTTCCTCATAGGGAAAACACAGAAAATAAGGCCCTCACTGGAGGGGCGGGGACGACGCTCAGGAACACACTGCCGAGCTGTGCTGGGCAGGTGTGGGAGGCGGGATGGGAGGAGGGAAGGGGTCGCTGGTGCCCGGTGTCTCCCACAGGCGCTGGCCCTACGGCTCGGATGGCTGCCAGGCTCACGGCTTCCAGGGCTTCGCGACGGCGTTGGCCAGCATCTGCGGCAGCGCGGCCATCGCCTGGGGGCGCTATCACCACTACTGCACCCGTAGGTCTCTGGGCTCCCCGTGGCACGTGGGGAGGATAAGGGGCGGGCGGGGGTGGTAGGAGCAAGGGCTGCTCTGAGTGTCCCAGTGCAGGGGAGCACGGGGGCTGTGAGTGTGCAGGAGACCTATCGAGACCGCCTCTCGCAGTCGAGACAGGTGGGCAAGTCAGGAATCCTCTCTTAGTCTTTTCCTTTGTGAGATGCTTTTAATAACCAACCTCAGTTTTATTTTGAAAATCAAATGAGGTCATGGATACAGAAAATGGCCTCGCAGACGGGCACTTCTGGGGACAGAGAGGCCGTGTGAATGTGTGTGCAGCTGGGCATGTGCCCTGGCTCCTCGCACCTCCACGGGGCCTCTGCTGGGGATTCACGAAGATTGGTCCAGGTCTAGATTTCCCAGGCTGCAGTGCCAAATACCATCCTCATAATGGGCCGTATCAGTGTACCACCTGCTCTGTTTTTACTTGATATTTTTTTCTTAAGAGTGACTTACTTGCAAAAATTTAAACACCTGCTTTAATTTCATTCTAAATAATATCTGTGATAGCACAGATTTAATGTTCTTATCATTTTAATACACATCAAAATAAAAACAAGTTCATCCAGAGATTGTCTAGGATCCCACACTCCACCAGGGGTGTGTAACATGCTTCGGGGAGCCATGGCTCAGCTAAGTCCCACAGCAAATCCCCAGCTTGCAGCCTAGGATGCAGAGGCACAGAGAAGTTAAGGAGCTTGCCCAGGGTCACACAGCTAGTGAGGGCAGAGCTGTAATTGAGCGTGGCCTGGACATTTCCAAGTCCTGAGCTATGGATTTGCCCAGCACGGAGGCTGCTGTGGGGTCCATGGCCAGCCTCAAGCCTTGGGCATGGCCCCTTCGGAATCCACAGACCTGGCCCGGCCACCGTCACATGCACACCCCTGCCCTCAGCAAAGCCACGACCCTCACAAGTCTCTCCTATCACGTGCCTCTCTCCAGGCCAAAACAGCCGCCTTTGTTTTTATCATTCCTAGTGAGGATAGGACAGCCCCTCCTGCCCACCTGGCCTTGGATTGCCTCTCCCACTACTCCTGTCCCAGAGCTTGCCCACAAAGCTCCCTCGGACCATCACACACACACACACGCACACACACACACACACACACACACACACACACCACCTTCTCAGACAGCAACAGGCTTCTCTGCCACAGTACAGAACAGTTCATCCCTGTGCTGGGGCCTCAGATCAAAGCCCTTCCTGTACTGGAGGGCACAGCAGAGCACTTTGAAGACACGAGGACGGAGGAGGTGGTCTGAGCTCACCTATTCCATCACTGGGTGGCCATGGGCTTGTCACTTTGGTCATCTCTTTCTAAAGCCAAAAGACTGATGCAACACATGGATCCAGGTGGTTATTAATTGTTGTGTCCACAGTTGGGATTGGGAGTTTCCTAGTCTACCTCAGCTATTATAACACAATATCATAGACTGGGGGCAAAACCAGAAATTTATTTCTCACAGTTCTGGAGGTGGGGAAGTCCAAATTCAAGGGCCAGCATGGTCAGGTTCTGGTGAGGGCTTGGTTCTGGGTTTGTAGATGGCCGCCTTCTTACTGCGTCCTCACTTGGAGAGAGAGAGATTATCGCTCTTGTGCCCCTTCCCACGAGGGCACTAAGCTCATCATGATTGCCCCACGCTCATGACCTCCCAAAAGCTCTACCTCCAAATGCCATCACATTGGGAATTAGGGTTTCAACATATAAATTTGGGGGAACACAAACATTCATTTCATATCAGGGGATCACATCCAAGCAAACTCTATCTGGGGCCGTATCGGTAGAAGCAAAGGGTCAGATCTAGGAGATCGTAGACATATTCTTCTCTTCTGATCAAACCCCACCAGGAGTCCTGTCCTCTGCCCTGGGGTCTGGTCTACAAAGGAGTGTGACAAACCCCAGACAGAGGAGGGCACCTGGGAAAGGCATCCTGAAGCCAGGTCCAGGGGCAGCGACTGCATGGGAAGGGCTGAATGACACTCCAGCGGGAAGGGGGCATGGGGGAGGGGACAGAGGAGGTCAGCCAGTGGGGCTGGATCACACCAAAAGAGGCTGCTGGGACTCAGACTCTGCCACTGGCACTGAGGTGGGGCTCCAAACCCAAGTCAAGGGTTCTCACTGGGTATCCTGGAAGCGGAGACAGTGGCCCACTTCAGAGCAAGAGCCAAGGATGGTGGAAAGACCAGACTTCCACTTCCCTCCCCTACCACTCTCAGCTGCACCTCTGCCCCTGCCTCTTCCCTAACCTTGGCTTTGGGAAACACATCTGCCTCTTTGCCACCCCCTCCTTCTCTCTGTCCTCTGAAGAAGATGGTATAGTGTCTGCTCAGAGACCTTCACCTTCCATTATCTCCTCTATTCTTCACAACAACACTCAAAGGCAGAGATCATCATTACCATTGTGGGAGAGAAAACTGAGGCCCCAAGCCATTAAGCATAGAGCTGGGATTTAGGGACACTCTTCCTGACCATATAGTCCATTCCTTTTCACTCTGCCAAGAGACCGCCTCGTCACAACCTCCTCTTCCTCCTCTGTCCCACACAGGCAGCCAACTGGCATGGAACACAGCCATCTCCCTGGTGCTGTTTGTGTGGTTGTCTTCTGCCTTCTGGGCAGCCCTGCCCCTCCTGGGTTGGGGCCACTATGACTACGAGCCACTGGGGACATGCTGCACCCTGGACTACTCCAGAGGGGACAGGTGAGGTGGGAGGAGCAGCTTTCAGGCTCCCTTCCACGAGAATCTTGGCTTTGAGCCCCCGTAGAAAGGGTGCCCCAGCTGAAAATCCAAATGGGGAAATGTCACCATTTGGCAATCTCAACACCATGGCCATGATACCCACCAGCAGGTAGACAGTGGGACTGGGAAAAGCCTTTTCTGAAGACTGGCCCAGTGATGGGAATTTTATGCAAATTGGGGCCCAGAGTTGAGCCCCAGAATGACCATCATATGGTGAGCCTTGGCTTGTGTTGGTTACAATAGTCACAGAGCCCCACCATTCCTTTGCCATCTTCAGCAGAGTCACCTGTCCCAGCTCTGACCTCATCCATTCCTAGAGGGATCCAGGCCCGCAGTATAATAGATTCAAAGAACATTAAGGTCTTTGCATAGGCAGGGGCTCCCTGGCATGGAAATCGACTCTAGGAATTCCCTGAACGTCTGCCAGGATCCGATCCCTGGAGAGATAGGACTCTAGGCAGGAAGCTCCCCACCCCCATGGGGGCTGGTGTTCTGGTACTGCTCCATCCAGGTGGCTCTGGGAAGATCAGGGCTTAGGGAGACCTTCTGGGGGCTTCGTTGAGGAGTGGTCACATGGGCTCCAGCCCCCCTTGCTTCCATGTTGCATTTACCTGCTTTACCCAAGACGTTTACTCCCGAAGCATCTGTCCTCATGGCAGGCCTCCCATGTGAAGCCCACTTGAGTTCCCTGTTATGGATCAAGTGTCCCTGCAGTGCAGTCCCCAGCCAGGCTCCACCCAGTCTCTCTGGCAGCCCTTCCTCCCACCTCTCTTCAGTGGACAGCTCCAGGGTGACCGGGTCTTCCCTTCACAAAACGGGAATCTGCCTCCCTGTGACTCGCACCTGTTCCGGGCCAGCCCTCCCACCTCCCTGTGACCAGTTCCCGGGACCCCAGACTCTTCTGTGGTCCCTCCTCCAGTGACACGGTATCCAATCTCCTTGTTGTCCGCAGGCTCCCTTCAAATCCCTGTGCCTAGAACACTCCTTGAAAGTTCCTTCTTCTCAGTCCTCTGACATCCCCACCACTGGGTGAACACATGTCCTAAACTAAAGCGTCCCGTTCTTCGTGCTTGAGGGGCAAACCGGAGGGCAGGGCTGAGCACTTGAACTTGAAGGAGGCCTCTTCCTTCTCTCAGCCCCCGGGGCTCCCAAAGGCAGTTCTAGGAGGACCTCGTAGCTCCCTGGCTCCTAAAGGGAGTTCACTCAAGACCCAGGAGAGAACACACTCTGAGCGCTTGTCTGATGGGGGTGGCTCCCCACATATGACCATCTAGCGCAGGCCGGTGGGCCTATGGGGGCAGCTGAGCATCCTGAGAGCTGACCTCATTCTTCTAACCCCCCTGCCACAGAAACTTCACCAGTTTCCTCTTCACCATGGCCTTCTTCAACTTCCTCATGCCCCTCTTCATCACACTCACGTCCTACCGGCTCATGGAGCAGAAACTCAGGAAGAGTGGCCGTCTGCAGGTACGGACCCACCTCCTAGAGCAGCAGAGATTTCTCAGTCCCTCTCAGGGACATCAGGGAACAGGAACACTGTGGCAGACAGCAACCAGGGGTTTTCTGTGTTTTCAGTCATCAGGAGAAAAATCCAGCCTGTGTACAGCACCGGATGTTAGGCCTGGAAACCGCCCTCCCCTTGCTTGGATCACCAGGGTTTGGGGAGCCGGGGTCAGGACTGCTCAGGTTTACCCAGACCCTGCAACCCCGAGAGCGAGGGCTCGCTGCTGGGCACCTTCCGTGCTGTTACACTTCATTCTTCCCAAGGCTTTGCGGTTTGGCACAAAACTGCAGGCTTTTTAAATGTTACTTTTAAATTACCTTAAGATGTTTAATTTAATCACAGTCTCAGGCGGTTACCCACAACACGAAAAAAATCACACCTGCAAGCACACTTGTCCAAGAAAAACAATACTTCAAAATAAACCATCTTGGCCATTTTTTAATTTCTACATTAATAGTTCCCAACCACAACTTTCTTTTAACTTTGTCACCTGGACATCCTCTAGCAAATGAGTCATGACAAGCAGCAAAGATTAGAACAAAACCAGATGTTAATATTCCTTTATGTGCACTGGCATTTCATCTTTGCAACCACTCTCTGAGGAAGGAGGTTTTATTACTCTGTGTCACAGACTGGCAAATTGAGGCTGAGAGGGGTTAGTTAGCTAAGCGACTCCCCAAAAGCCACACACCTGGTAACCATAGCAGGGCTGGAGCCAAACCAAGTCATGCACCCCCTTGTGGCCCTGGGTGGTCCCAGGGCGTTGCCCACTCCCTGGGTCCACCTGAGACTCACGACATAAAAAAATCACACCTGCAAGCACATTTGTCCAGGAAAAACATTACTTTAGAATAAGCCGTCCTGGCCATTTCTGAGTTTACAGACAAGGCAGCTGAGGTCCAGTAAGCTTAAATAAGAGGCTTAGGGTCACGCAGGCTTCAACAGCAGAGAGGCTCCTCTGGTCCCAAGTTCCTCTGCAGGCCGAGCCCCTTCCTGCAGCCTGGTCCATGCTGCCCAGCCCTGCTGAATGCCAACCTGTCCCCGGCTGCACAGGCCTGCAGGCCACCTGGAGCAAGCTGACGCCACCTGTGCCAATTTCTCCCCAGGTGAACACCACTCTGCCAGCCAGGACGCTGCTGCTCGGCTGGGGCCCCTACGCCCTCCTGTATCTATACGCAACCGTCGCGGACGTGACTTCCATCTCCCCGAAACTGCAGATGGTACCGACACTTCCAGTACCCAAAGCTAGAACCCTCTCTGTCTTTGTGTTTCTCTGTCTCTCCTCGTCTCTCTTTCTGGATTTCCAGCCTCCATGCCAGGCTCTCTCTTTCTTCCTTTGAACACTCACAATGCACAGAGACCTCCCTCACCCTCCTGGGCCACACCAGGCTGCTGCTTGACATTGCCTAAGCCTCATGTGAAATGACAGGGACAGCCAGCCAGATGGTGCACATGCACACTCTGTGACCAGAGGCTGAGATTGGTGCCCAGACGGGAGCATATGGCTCTGGAAGGGAGCGTGTTTCCATGGGGCTCCACGAGCCACACAGCTTGCACCAACTAGTCAGGGATGGCTCAGAGGCTGCGGAACCCAATGATTGGCAGCTGCAGGGGGAGGGGGACTTGAGTCACCACTTGGGAGCAGGGGGAGAGAAGCAGAGGCTTTGAAGCTTCTTTCCTGGACTTTTCTGCCACGACAGGTGCCTGCCCTCATTGCCAAAACGGTGCCCACGATCAACGCCATCAACTATGCCCTGGGCAGTGAGACAGTCTGCAGGGGAATCTGGCAGTGCCTCTCACCGCAGAGGAGCGAGCAGGACCGAACCAAGTGAGCCTGCCGCCCTGGATTGAGCCCCAGGCCGGGGGCTGCCCCAGGAGGCCTTCCCAGGAGCCTCCAGAGCCAAGCCCCAGACACTCATCACCATCCCCAGTGGCCCTTTGGGCCTGGCGCTCGGCTGGACACAAGATTCAGAGACACCAGGCTGCATGAGAAGAGCTGGAGCTTTGGAACCAGCCCTCTGCATGGAGGCTGAGAGACCTCTGCAAAGTCCCTCCTTAACTTTCTAACCTGCAATGTAAGGATCTTAATACGGACTTCACAGGGTCGTTGTGAGGCTTGGATGAGATAACACGTACTCGCCAAGCACATAGAAAATACTTATTAAAACATCCATTAGCTAAGACTTGGCCATACCCTTTAGGGACTCAGTCTCACATAGGAAGGGGTCAAAGCCCCAGGTTTACTCGTGGGAACTCGACCCAGCTTCCAGCGTTCAAACACCACTTACTAAATCATGATCTGGTGCCAGCAACTGACTCTGCCTCTGCGTCCATTCCCCAGCTTGTCAGGTGAGATGACGATAATGGCGACTCAACCGTACAGAAAGGACGAGAAAGTCACCTGTCATGTTAAGTGCTCACTGAGCGTGAGCCACGAGCACACACCAGTCAAAGCCAGCCCCAGGTTATGTGGGACTTGGCCTGCACATTGCTTAAAAATATTTTGGGATTAGTGGCCCACATTTGAAAATCAGGACACTTGATTTAAAATTTCGGATGTCAGGAGATGAGGCTCCAGCAGCCTGCCTTCCTCCGTGGTGGCAGTTTGCAGAGCTCGGGTGGCTCTGCCCTTTGCCCAGGACACGTGCTCTTCTGTCAGCTGTAGTGCACGTGATCCCCGCAGATCCCGTGGACCTCAGGGTTGTGACGCTAACGCAGGTCCCTGGATGTACAACTGCAGCTCCCACAGAGTCAGCACTTCACTGTCCCCACTCCAAGGTGGGACCTTGGCCCTAGAGGGAGGTGGAGATGGTGGGCAGGGAAGCCCAGGCCCACACAGGAAGTCTGGCAGTGGAGGCGCCTGGCCCAGGCACTGTGGAGGCCGCGGGGTTAAAGCCCCGTCCCAAGGATCTGAGGGGAGAAAGAGACAAGTCCCTGGGCTGTGGGTGGGGGGTGTAGTGTAAACAGCCTCCGGGGTCCCTGCAAACCAGGACCTGCCTCTCGGTTTTGCAGATGCAGAAAATCAGGCCACATATGCAGAACTCACAAGACGTTCTCACAAAGCAGGGGCCCGTTCTGTCATTTCGTAAAGGCAGGTGGAGTGGGGAAGGGAGGTAGCCTTTCCATCGCCCCATTTCCAGACCACGCCCTGTGCCAGGCGCTGTGGAGACCAGATGCCACTCAGCCTCACTCCTACGCCCACGGGACCGTTGCCTGAGGCCCTGGAGTTGGGGAAAGGCAGGCAAACCCTGGTGCCTGAGCCAGTGCTGGGCTCGCACACAGGCTGAGTGCGTGACCGTGAAAGCCAGGGGGTCCAGGGTCCGGAGATGCTGACTTTGCCCCATCAATCCTTAAAAGTTCTTTTATCCGGGATCCGCCCCTCACTCCACCATTAGAGATGCTCACTCCCTAAGGGGGATGAGGGAACTCCGGGAGAAAGGAAGGTAGGGGACCTCCAAGCTCAGAGAGGAGGAGTAGAAGACAAGAGTGGCTGGTGTCAGCCTCGTCTAGGAGCCATCCCTGGTGCCTCAGTGAAGAAGGGAAGGCCAGACACATCAGTGTCCTCACCTGCACTCAGAGGTGAGGCAGGGAGGAGGCAGGTGGGCCAGGCTGTGGGCAGGGATGCCTTAAGCTCAGGCCCTGCCTCCCCAGGGCTTCCTGGAGGAGGCGAGGGTGGGCTCTGGCATCTCCACCCGACCTGGGTTGCCAGGAGACAGGAAGGGCTGAAGCAGCACCCAGCTGGAAATGAGCAAAGCCCCAGCTCAGGCGACTCACTTCAGAGCCCCAAGTCTGCCCACACCCCCAAATTCCACTCACAGAATGGGCTTACGGAGCCTCATCAGCTTCGGGCTTTTCTTCCCACGTCCCAGGCACTTTGGGGACCTTGGTCCCCTGTGGACAGACACTGTCTGCCCTCCTTCCCTCCAGCCCCGTGGCAACCCCACGCCCTTCTTTGTAGCAACTCAGCTGCCTCCAGGGGAAGAGGACAACGGAGGCGGCTGAGTCCTGTCTCAGGTCCACCTCCCCGCAGGCCCTCAGCACGGTCACTGAGCTCCCAAGAATCAAAGCCCGGCCACCCCTGGCATGCAGCCAGGACCTGACAGAAGTTACACCCCAGCCCCCAGAGAACCAAGGCTCGCTTTGCTCTGCCCACCTCCAGGGTGGATTCACAGCCCTCAGACTTCTGCTAATTTTCTACAGTGAACATGTATCACTTTCGCAATCAGAAAACATACGTTGGCCTGGTGGGGTGGCTCACACCTGTAATCCTAGCACTCTGGGAGGCTGAGGCAGGAGGATCGCTGGAGCTCAGGAGATTGAGACCAGCCTGAGCAAGAGTGAGACCCTGTCTCTACTAAAAATAGAAAGAAATTAGCTGAACAACTAAAAATATACAGAAAAAATTAGCCGGGCATGGTGGTGCATGCCTATAGTCCCAGCTACTCGGGAGGCCGAGGCAGGAGGATCGCTTGAGCCCAGGAGTTTGAGGTTGCTGTGAGCCAGGCTGACCCTATGGCTCTCTAGCCCCGGCAACAGAGCAAGACTCTGTCTCAAAAAAAAAAAAAGGAAAGAAAAATGTATGTAAAGAAAGAAGTTACTTCTACCTCCCCAGCTGCTACCATTCCTCTGATCTTGGTGAAAGTCTCTTCCCTCCACCCTCACTCTCCGCCTCCCCTCCCTCACCCCCCCCACACACACCCCTCACTCCTGGGGATCAAAGTCCCTCATGTGTCCCTGTAATGCCACCTAGTGGGCACAATGTCCTGCTTCCCGCCAGATACAATGGTTTTTTTGGGGGGGGGGGCATGCCAACAAGGTCCCATGGCCCACGCTATCCATCACTGGCACCACTATGCTCTCTCCAAGCTCCCTGCACCCCAGAGATCTGAGGCCACATTGTAGAAAGGGAGCATGAACAAGGTGAGAAGTCTGAGCCCTGAGAAGTCAGGAAAGAAGAGTGAAAGCAACAGAGACCAAGCGGGAGCCTCATCTGCAGAGCTCAAAGGCTCCCATACCCTTTAGGGACTCAGTCTCACATAGGAAGGGGTCAAAGCCCCAGGTTTACTCGTGGGAACTCGACCCAGCTTCCAGCGTTCAAACACCA
>NW_012134858.1:3443303-3456412 GCF_000956105.1 Propithecus coquereli
TCCCTGCACCCCAGAGATCTGAGGCCACATTGTAGAAAGGGAGCATGAACAAGGTGAGAAGTCTGAGCCCTGAGAAGTCAGGAAAGAAGAGTGAAAGCAACAGAGACCAAGCGGGAGCCTCATCCGCAGAGCTCAAAGGCTCAGAAAGTCTTCATGGGAGGCCTGGGGGACCACCCAACCTTCCCCTGCAGGCCTCCACCCACGCTGCTCCACCGAGAGAACACGCTGAGACATGGGCCTCCGGAATGGACTCGGAAGAGGCCGCCAGGAGGCGGGTGCACCTCCGGAACCAGGCAAACACCAGGTGCCGGAAAACGCCACCTTGAGCCACCACCTCCTCATCTGTAAGGCAGCATCCGTTGACCTCCTGAGTCCCTGTCCCTGTCATTTAGCTCTGATACGTCCGACTATTCCCCCAGTGTATATGTAGTGAACCGCGGCTGCGTGCCAGACACGGGGCTCGAAGTGGTGACACAGAACCAAGGTCCTTTCCAGACACCTCAGGAAATGCCCGTCGCCCCTTTGTCTCTTGGTGGCATTTGCGAATAAAATATAGGTGCTAACAGTGACTAGAAAATCAAAAGTAGAAATTATGGCACAACTATGTGGAATCAGGCATCATAATAAGGTTATCAAGACAGCCCAGAAGTTTCCATCAGAATCTCTAAAAGTCCTTACCGCAAAGCTAAACACTTTTCCCTCATTCTGTACGAGCTAAGCACACACTCCGAGCTGCATTGCGTACTTGGCTTAATCCCTTGTTTCAACAGACTCGTCCACCCCCTGAAGCCCATTTTAGCCTCATTCTGGATTTTTAGAAATTTCTGTGGTTTGACTTGGGAGCCTAAATGCTGCCATTATTGCTAAGGACGGTTTTCCCTACGATGAAACCCACGGCGGAGGAAGGCCCTGTATGTGCCCTAGTGTGGTGTGACCGCCCCCTCGCTGCGTGGCCTTAAGAGTTGAGTGCGCTCTCTGACCCGTCCCCGTCTCCTCAGTCTCAGGAGGCTCCGACCAGGGAAGAAGGTTTTCAAACACTGTCGAAATTCTCTTTTCCAAACAAGATGTTTTTTTTGTTTTTTTTTTTTTTGTTTTTTTTTTGAGACAGAATCTCATTGTGTTGCCCAGGGTAGAGTGCCGTGGCATCATCCTAGCTCACAGCAACCTCGAACTCCTGGGCTCAAGCGATCCTCCTGCCTCAGCCTCCCAAGTAGCTGGGACTACAGGCATGCGCCACCATGCCCGGCTAATTTTTTCTATATATTTTTAGTTGTCCAATTAATTTCTTTCTATTTTTGGTAGAGACAGGGTCTCGCTCTTGCTCAGGCTGGTTTCGAACTCCTGAGCTCAAACAATCCACCCACCTCGGCCTCCCAGAGAGCTAGGATTATGCCAAAACAAGATGTTTGTTATGGACTATCTGTGTCCTTTGAAATTCATATGGTGAAGCCCTAACATCCAGTGTGGCTGTACTTAGAGGTGGAGTCTCTAAGGAAATAAAGTTAAATAAGGTCATAGGGTGGAGCCCTGATCCCACAGGGACAGTGTCCTTGCAAGAAGAGGCGCCAGCTTGAGTGAGCTCCTCTCCCCGCCCCACAGATACGGCGAAGCGCACAGTGAGAAGGTGGCCATCTGTACCAAGAGCCCTCACCAAATACCAACTCTGCCAGCATCTGCTTCTTGGATTTCCAGCCTCCGGAAGTGTGAAAAAAATAAATGTTTGTTAAGCCACCCAATCTATGGTATTTTGTTACAGCTGCTCTAGCAAACTAATACAATGTTATACTAAATCTCATTGTCTAAACAGAGGACAGTGGAGGGGGCCAAGAGTCCGGCTGGTGTCACCCACCCCATGGAACACCCAGTGCCACTTCAGAAGCCCAGTGTCGTACGAAACCCAATTTAAAAGGCACTAAATTTGTCTCCTAAGATCTCCTCCCATCCTAAGATTCATTGATTCTAGAATTTATTTAAGTTCTTTAGCAAAGAAATATAAGCACAGCAGAATAATATCTTCCATACCCTGTCGTCTTCTTGTTAGGAAAGATGGCTCTGCCTACTGCCAAATGGACTTAAATTAAAGTCACAAATAAAGTAGCAGGATGTCTCCAAGGTACAGGACGGGCCCCTCCCCAAGACCTCTGCTGAGACAACCTTCCCGCCGAGGGAAAAGGCCGTGCACCTGACTGATTAGCAAAGCAGTAAATATCGATTAGATGTCGCCTAAACTGCACAGTATCTATACTCCCTGCTGAAGGTAAAGGAGATTCTGCAAATTTTCTACACAGACAGATAAATTCAACAGCAAGGAAGTTGGCCTAATTTATTTATGTCTTTCTCCCTGCCACAAATTTGATAGGATTTCTGTTTTCCCTGTCAGAGCACTCCTGGTTCAATTTGCTCAAATACAAGCTCACTCTCCTTCGCACTTCTTATGTTCCCTGTCTAGGTAAATATCATTCCTGTCGCCCTGTCACGTAAAGTAAATGAAGAGGAAAGGAGAGAAAAAGCAGAGACTTGATGTACATAAATACTCCCCGGGCAGGAGGGAAGGTGGCGCAGTGCCCGGCCGGCACCACAAGGTGGCAGTGTCCTCTCAGTGATAAAGTCATCGCGGCCGCCAGCCCCGACCAGCCTTTCTGCAGAGCCCGGAGTGTCCGGGCAGGGCCGGTTGGGTGGGTCACTGATTCCTGCGGGATCTCCGACACGCTGTCCTTTGCCTGCTTTTATACGGAACCTGAAGCTTCGCTGCTTCTACCTCAAACGATGGTGTGATTCCACGTCTCTCTTAAAAGAAACAGAGTTACCTTCTCACTGGCCGGAGGGGTCCTTAGATGGCCTCACGGAGTCCCCTTTTCTCTGTCTGTAAAACAGTCACTGAATGTCTAGCCAGATGTAAACCTTCAAAGAGGTTTTGCTCTGGGTGCTGCCTTTGTCTAACTGTGAGAAGTTGGGGCGGTCCCTCGGTCTCCTTTACCTTGGGTGGTTCGTGTGTAAAGGGCGGCGATAAACCTGCCGCTGGGGTCGCTCGTGCGAGCGCGCTGTGAACGGCGGGCGGTGGCGCAGGGGGGCGTCCCAAGGACAGCGCGCGGAGAGGCAGCCCGTGCCTCGGGCACATGCGCATGGAGTAGTGGGCCTCAAAAATATAAAAAGTTATTATAAAAATGCTGTTTCAAGACTCATTCCTGTCTATAGAGTAAAAAGCTTGTATTTCGTAAACCTCGCCCTAATAGAAAAATCTGTACTCTGTAAGCAATGACCTTGTAACTGATTGCGTAAGCCCCCCAGCTGCCTGCAGTCAAATTTACTGTACTCGCCTCACCCAAGAAAGAATGCTCCCTGCCTTAACTGATGCTATCTGCTTCTGTAACCTCTCCTGCTCCAAGATCGTGATCAGTCCCGAGGCCAGGCAGGTGGTCTGAGGCAGGTCCCAGACCCCGTGGCTATGGAATGTATGATGTGATTATTTTTGTTCCACTATGTTGTGTTTAATGTCACGTAGCGCCCCTCCAAATTAGTATAAAGTCTTCTCACCTTTTCGGCTCGGGGCTGCTCTCTGGGCTGCTGCCTCTCAGCGGTGCAGACGGTAGTCACTGGCCAGCTAATAAAGACTCACAATTTGGCTCAATTTGGTCTCTCAGTGGTCACTTCTCACACTCCGTACCATAACACGCAGTGAACGGCATTTGGCCACGGTGGGCAGGGTTTCTAAGGTAACGAGTGCTGGGAAAGCCCTGGGTGGCGCCAAAGACATGACCCCCAAGCCGTCCTTCCCCTCCCTGTTGAGGTAACTTTAAACTGCTCCCTGGCCCCAGCACCACGCACCTGTTCTTCCCTCTGTCCAGCCGGCTGCTCTGACAATGGGCTCCGTTGTCTCTGCTCAGCATCCTCAGCTCCGCTGCCCTGCCCTCTGCAGCTGTGCGGCGCGTGCACGCCTTCACCCTTCCAGAGGAGAGCCAGCGTGGCAGCTTGGAAAGGTTTTGGTGTCGGAAAGTCCTGGGCATGAATCCAGGATTTACCACCTAGCATGACAAAGATTCTCTGCTTGGCCAAACTTGAGTCAGGCTCTAGAATCTTCTCTCAGGGCTATCTTTGCACGTCCTTGTAAAATCCAGTTTTAGCAAAGAGCCTTGCTAAGTCAGTTTAGCGAGAACCGCCCCCTCCCCCAGTATCTGATCAGGTTCCTCAGCCTGCATCATCCCCCAGGTGATGTCTGACCACCCTGGGCTGCCTTCAACAAGAATCCTGGGAGGTCAGTCTAGGCAGAATCCCCCTTTCCTCTCGGTAGCCTTCCATCCCCAACCCACCCTACCCCTCAGCTGTCATTTTCCACTTGCCCACGCTGCATCTCCCCCAATGTGACATCCCATTGCAGTGGTCCCCATCCTTACAGCCACGTCCTGAATAAAGTCTTTCTTACTATGTTTTAGCAAATGTCACCGAATAGGTTTTTTAAAAAAAAAAAAAAGTCCGACCCAAGTTTGAGCAAATTTCTTATTTCTGAGCTTGCTCCACTCCCACAAGAATGGGCTCATTAGAGAGGCATATTTTAAAGCACATGGTGCATGGTGGGTGCTCAGTAAATATTAGATTCCCTCCGTCGGAGACCTTATGATCTACTCCTTGCTGTCCTCTAACTTTTTTTTTTATTAGTCACTCAAGAAAAGGGTGTATAGGAGAGTTATGAAGATCAAGTGGCGATTACACGCAACTTCCGTAAATGCTTCCCATCTAGTACCTCATTTAATCCCCACAACACCCCCGAAAGCATGGTGTTCAACCTTGTCTGCACGTGTGAATCTCCTGGGGTCTGGCAGCTCAGAATGTTGTGCCTGCACCAGAAGACCCCACCTCGACGGGGAGCCTGGTAGAAATGCAGAGGCTCAGGCCCCACCCCAGACCTCCTGAATCTGCATTTTAACAAACCCCAGGTGGTTTGTATGCACATGGAGAGTCTTTTTTTGGTGGGGGGGATGTCTCAGTCTGTCTCTGTCACACAATCGCAGCTCACTGCAACCCCAAACTCCTGGGCTCAGGCAGTCCCTCAGCCTCAGTCTCCCAAGTAGCTGGGGCTACAGGCATGTGCCACCACACCCCTGTGGGCGGGGGAGGGGGAGAGTCTTGCTATGCTGCCCAGGCAGGTCTAAACTCCTGCCCTCAAGTGATCCTCCTCCCTCCCAAAGTGCTGGCATTACAGGCATGAGCTGCTGCGCCCCAGGCAGAGGTTCAAAGGGCTGGCGCAGCTGGAGAGGTTTTCAGAGCTTCCAGATGACTCTAACATGTCACCGGGATTGAGAACCACTACTTTCCAGGAGTGTTATGAACACTTCAATTTCATGAAGAGTGATTTAGCTGACATTTACTCTGAGGCCATTCTCTGCTGTTTTACATGAATATATATTTCTCTCTGGAAGCTCATTCTTTTTCTCTCACCCCACTTCTTATACTATGGCTTGCTCTCGTCTTTCTCTTACTAATTCCCCAAATTCCAAAGACCACAGGTCAGCAGGAGAGCTTCCGCCCAAGGCTTTTCATTTTATCACTGTGATATCATCTACAAGACAATAGGGTCAGGTCTCCTGATGCAGACACTAATGCACAAAGAGGTTGAAAACACTGCTTCAGGTCGTGCAGCTGTTGAGAAACTTGGCTCCCAACTCCTGGCCCAGGGACTTTCAGATACGCAGGCAGTACATGTCCGGGGTGGTAGAGAGAAGCGCTTCTCCAGCCCTCCGGTGCAGGTGAGTCACTCGCAACTGTGTTGAATGCAGACTCTGATTCACTAGGTCTGGGGCGGGGCCGAGAGTCGCCATTTCCAACAAGCTCCCGAGTAAAGTTGACGTTACTGAAGTCGTAATGCGTTTGGCCAAAACAACAGACTCTGATTCTAGCTGCTGCTGCTTCACTTCCCAGCAGCTGACTGGGGTGTTCATTCCATCTCTCTCACCTGCCACCTAATTCAGACCAGTTTCTGGCTGTGTCATTGGCTGCAGATCTGCAGACCTCCATGCCAGGCCTCAGCCGCCACTGGGTGGCGCTCTGGAAATACCTCGCGGTGGGATTCCCTGTTCAACAATTGAACAAATATTTATTGAGCCCAACTATAAGTCAAGGACACCGTTTAAACAAGACAGACAAGGCCCTCATGAGGGGCTCACGAGTCTAGAGTATTAAAAAAAGATCATGACACATTGTGATCAGCGCTCTGGAGGACATAAACACGGGGTAAGTAAGACAGGACACAGCTGGGAGAGGTGGTCAGGAAAGACCTGTCGGAGGGGGTGATGTTTGAGCTGGGACTTAAAGGATGAGAATGAGGCTGTTGGCGAAGGGCGTGGGGAAAGCATTTCAGGCGGCAGAAACGGCAACTGGGAAAGGGCGTTGCTGTCCAAGGAACACGAGGAGGCATGAGGCTGCGCAGGGAGAGTGGAAGAGAAACCATAGAAGACGCGAGGCCACGTCGGTCCAGCAGGATGCAGGGGCAGGAGAGATGGAGAAGGCAGTTGGGCTTTATTTTAAGAGCAAATGAAAGTCTTTGAAAAGGTTTTAATCAGGAAAAATAACCAGATCTGCTTTCCATTTTTAACTGATTGCTCTGGCCGCAGTGTGGGGGCCACACCCGAAGGCCCGACAGTGGAGGCAGGAAGGTGAAACGCGCTGTTACAATAGACTCCAGGCCAAAGGTGCAACCACCTTGAAGCAGGCGGCGGTGATGGTCATCGTGAGCTGTGGACAAGTTTGGTACGTGGTTTTGGAAACAGATACTGCGTGACTCACTAGTGGTTGGAATAAGTTTATCAGTTTAGATGCTTTTGATTTCAGGTAACAGGGGACCCAATATTAACTGTCTTTGAAAATAATAGAAAATAGAATAATAGAAAATACAGACTCACACAAATAAAAAGTGTGGTAGGGGGCAGACTCCAGGCAAAGTTTGATCAGACTTATTTTCCTGTGATTCTCAGGCTCGCCCCTTCTCTCTCCTACCCTCAATGTACCCATTTGTCCTCACGCTGCCTTCATTAATGGCTGCAAGGTGTCCTCAAGAGCAGTATGCATACATGATTGTAGCTGGCTCCACGCACATGTAGGCGAAGCAACCATCATTTCCCACAACCATAAAACAAAACTTTGAAGCTTGGGCTTGGCTGGACCATCTCTAAACAAATCCTGTTGCCAGGAAAATAAATATGATAGTTGGCTTAATACCTCCACTAATCCCCAGTTGCCGATAGAGCGATTAGTGTAGAAAGGAGTTACTGGAAACAATCACCATGGATAAAGGGATGAAATCATCTGAATTTGCTTCGACCGGTGAAAGCAGGGGTGTGGTCAGGCCTACCCAAATGGCATAGGTGCTAAATAGTGGGGGGAGGGCAGCATGGATGTTGAGGAGAAAATTTCAGTTTCCATTTGAAAACCAGATGAGGCTTGAGGACGTGGGAGAACATCAGGATGGCACCTAGGTTTTTGGAGGTGCCATATGCCAAGATGAAGAGGACAAACCAGGCTTGGAGGAGAGTAAATACGATGTCTCTTAGATATACAGGTATTGGAATCCAGTGAGTATTTGGAAATGGGAACAGGAGCTGAAGGGAGTTGTCCCAAGTAGAGACACCTGCATCACATGGCATCCTCTAGGTGTGGGACAGAGTGACAAACTTCCAGCCACTGGCACAGCCCAAGAATCAGAATGAGAATAACCTTCTGATGAGATGCTTAGGGTTAGTGATTCTCTAAACCAAATAAAGCCATGAACATCAGTATTCTGCTACTAAACGAATAAATGAGGATCTTCACGAACCTGTGAATTGAAGAAAATTACAATTAGAAATCTCTTTCACTTCTTTTACTTCAGTGATCCTCAAAACAACAAAAGACAGGATGCAGGAAGGGGATTTGTAGCCCCATTTTTCAGATGAAAAAGCTGACATATACACAGGTTAAGTGCCACCCTAGATCGCGCCAGAGCCTGAATTTGAAACCCCATCCTTTACATCTAGTCCCCAAGCTCTGCAGATCCGAACATTGATGGTCAGATAAATCTATTCTTGGAGACAAGATATCTACCAAAGATGATAGATATCTCAAGTCAGCACATGCTAAAAGTGTTTGCTTAGATGCTGTGGGAGGTGACTTAACAGGGAAGGCCACAGGTAAGGTAGGAAGAACCCTGGACTCCCACTCAGAACATTTACCTTGGAGTTCCAGCTTTGCAGCGCCCTTCTTGCCTGACCTTAGGTGAGTCGCTGAATTTTTCTGGGCTGCATTTTCACTTATCTAACAATGGTTGGATTAGATCAGTTGTTTTCAAACATAAAAAAGAAAAACCTGAAACATTTTCTTTGAGAAAAATCACAGCACAAAATATAAATAAGAGAAGTCCCAGCACAACTTCTTCTATCACTTGTTTAAGGTGGGAAATAGGGAGAAGCTTCCTCCCCGAGTATCACCATCCTGCAAGATCTCGTTGCCTCTCTGCTTTGCTTTTCAGGTGTCTCTGGTTTATTTCCCTTTCTAGGTAGATCCTGGAATTGCCTACCTTCCCCCAGTTCTGATGCCCCACCTGCTCCAGGAAAGCTGCTTCGCAGTCTTTCTCTTCACACCTGGCCAGTGCCACAGGCAGCAGGTATTCTCTGCTCATAGGTCTATTAGTGCTTGAGCCTCCTACATGCAGCACCTTGTTCATTCAGCCTGCCTGGGTTTTAAAGTAAGCCTTTGTGGAATCTCAGGCATTAGAAAAATACAGACACCATTGTTCAGCAGTTGCTGTTGGCAGGTGCATTTTTCAAACTCTTGCTCAAGTGAAACAGGAAGTGATTAAAGGACTCCCTGAAGTTAGGAGAGGCAAGAAGAAAAAATACTCATAATCATGAAGCAGCAGTGCCTAATACTTTGTTATGGTCTTTATGTGTAATATGTCTAATTCCCTGAACAATACTGGGGTCACAATATTAAGATTTTAAATTTTATTATCTGTATTGCGTACTTGAAAAAACCAAGGCTCTGAATGCTTATGAAAACTGCCTTAGGACACCCTATGAATAAGTGACACAGTTGACATAAAACTCCCCAGAACTATCTAGACACAAATGCAAGAATAGTTTTTTCAGCATTCTCTAGGATTAAGAGGAAGAGCCATAGCATACCAAGACAATACATAAACTCCTTCTTAATTGTGTTTTGGGGGTTTAATCACTTATACCTTTAACAATAGCCTGCTATTTACCAAGCACATGGCTTTGTTTTAAAAGGTGAGGAAAAAGAGGTGAATTAGACACAGTGCCTTCACTGTAGAAGCTCACAACCTAGCAGGGAAACAAGAGAGGTCATGCATTGCCATTTCTTACAACCGACATGTTAGAGGTTAATTCAAACTACTAAGGAGTATCAACAGGAAGGACCAAGTAAGGACCTCTGAAAATCTTCTATTCTGTAAAATCAATGAGAATATTGTTAAAAGTTTTCAAAGTCAATGTTTTCATAACCCTGGAAATTAACCAAAAAAGCTTGCAACAATCTTGGAAGTGCTTATTCAAGAAAATTACTGAATCTCATTTAAAACAAAAATATTATGAGATATGCAAAGAAACCAAAAAAAGTCCCATACATAGAAAAAAAAGTAGTCAATAGAAACTTCTTAAGGAAGCCCCAGACATTGGACTTACTAGAAAAGACTTTAAATCAGCTATTTAAACAGATGCAAAGAACTAAAGGAAACCATGTGAAGAACCAAAGAAAACTATAAGACTATTGTTGCATGAGGTATAGAATATCAATAAAGAGAAATTATAAAAAGAACCAAATAGAAATTCTGGAGTTAAAAAGTACAAGGAAAAAAATAAAAATTTTACTAAAGAGGCTCAACAGCAAAGCAGAACAGGCAGAAAAAAAAAATCAATGAACTTGAAGATAGGCCATTGGAGACTTTCCATTGTGAAGAACAGAAAGGAAAAAAAAGAAAAAAAATTAACAGAGCCTCAGAGACCTGTGGAACACCATCAAGCATACCAACACACACATAATGAGAGTCCCAGAAAGATAGAAGAGAGAAAAACAGAAAGAATATTTGAAGAAATACAGTTGTCCCTTGGTATCCATGGGGGGCTGGTTCTGGGACCTTCCACAGATACCAAAATCCATGGATGCTCAAGTCCCTGATATAAAATGACATAGTATTTGCATGTAACCAACACATATTTTCCCATATACTTTAAATCATCTCTAAATAATTAAAAAAACCAAAAAAAAGGAAAAGCCAAGGAAAAAAGTGGTAAAACGGAATGGTTAAGAAAAAAAGAAAAAAAAAAAAAACCGGAAAAAATCAAGTCAAAAAAAAATTTTTTTCCCAAATACTTTTGATCTGTGGTTGGTTAAATCCATGGATGTGGAACTCACAGATATGGGAGGCCGACTGTAATGACTGACAACTTTAAAACTTTGATAAAAAATACTAATCTTCACATCCAAAAGGCTCAGTGAACTCCCAAGTAGGGAAGACTGAAAGAGATCCACGTCTAGACAAATCATAACCACACTGTCAAAGTCCAGAGAGAAAGAATCTTGGCAGAAGCAAGAGATAAGCAACTCATCACATAAAAGGGACCCTCGATTACATTAAGAGCTGATTTCTCAATAAAATCTATGGAGACCAGAAGACAGTGAAATGACATACTCAAAATGATGGAAGAAAAAAGGCTGCCAACCAAGATGTCTACATCCAGTAAAATTATCCTTCAAAAATAAAGGAGAAATTAAGACATTCCAAAATTAGAAAGAAAAAACAAATGAAAAACCAGAATTCATTGCCAGCAGACCTTCCCTACAACCTCCCTACAAGAAATATTAAAGGAGTTCTTCAGGCAGAAATGAAAGGACATGACACAGTGACTAGAATCCACAGGAAGTAATAAGAAGCACAGATGTCTTACTTGGCTTGGACTGCCAGCAGAATCCCACAGACTAGGTGCTTAAGCAATTGCAATTTATTTTCTCATGGTCCTGGAGGCTGGAATTTCAAGATCAGGGTGTCAGCATGGTCAGGTTTGGTTTCTGGTGAGGACTCTCTTCCTGGTTTACAGATGGCTACTACCTTCTTGCTATGTCCTCACACGGCAGAAAGAAAGAATGGCATCTCTCTCTCTCTCTCTCTCTTCCCTCCCCTTCCTCCCTCCCTCCCTCCCTCATCTTATAAGGCCAACAATACTATTAGATTAGGACTCCACATTTATGACCTCATTTAACCTTAATTACCTCCTAAAGGTCCTATCTCCAAATACAGTCACACTGAGGGTTAGAGCTTCAACATATGAATTTGGATTGGGGTGTGTGTCACAATCAGTCCATAGCAACCAATAAATGTAACTACAGAAACAAATATAAAAAACAGTGTAAATGTATATTATGTTTGTCACTTTTTAGTCTACGTGATTTAAAAGGCAACTACATAAAGCAATAATAATAAATCTGTGTTGATGGATATCCAAGATATGCAATTTTTAAAACAATAATAGCACAAAGGAGGAGGTAGAGAATGGAGCTATGTAGAAGCAAAAATTTTACAAACTATAAAATTAAATTGATATTAATCTGAAGTACTAGTTATAAATTAGATGTTAATTGTAATGCCTTGGCAACCATTTAGAAAATAACTTAAAAATACATGGTAAAAGAAATGACAAGGGAATTAGAATGACACACTAGAAAATATATACTTAGCACAAAAGAAGGCAGTAAGAAAGGAATAGAGGAACAAAAAAGATGTAGCACATATAGAAAACAAATAACAAAATGGAAGTTGTAAATCCTACAGTATCAGTAGGATTTGTAGGATAATAAATTGTAAATCCTACATTAAATGTAAATGAATTAATCACTCCAATCAAAAGGTAGGGATCGTAGAATGGATTAAAAAAACATGATACAACTATTTAATGTCACAACAGACATACTTTACAATGAGGATTGAAGGTAAAATGATGGAAAAAGGTATACCATGCAAAAACAGTGATCAAAGAGAACTAGCATGGCTGTACCAATAACAGAGAAAATAGACTTTATGGCAAAAATCTTTTCTAGACACAAAGAAAAGCACTTATGATGATAAAAGTGTTAATCCACCAAGAAAATATAACAATTATAAACATATATACACCTAACAACAGAATTCCCAAATAGATAAAGACCAGCATAATTGAAGAGAGAAATAGACAATTCAACAATAATAATTAGAGATTTCAAGACTCTGCTTCTGCGAACAGATAAAACAACTAGAGAGAAGATCAGGGAAACTGATGATTTGAGCAACGCCACAAACTAACTAAACCTAATAGGCATCTATAGAATACTGCACCTAAGAACAGTGAAATACACATTCTTCTCTAGCGCACATGGGCCACTCTCTATGATAGACTTTATGTTAGGCCATAAAACAAGTCTCAATAAACTTAAAAGGATGAAATTATACAATGCTTTCTCTGATCACAACAAAATGAAATGAGAAATTGGCAGCATGAAGAAATTTGGGAAATTCACAAATATGTGGAAAATAAACAACATATTCTTAAATAACCAATGGGGCAAAGAAGATATCACAATGATAAATTAAAAACTACTTTGAAGAGGCAGGCGCGGTAGTGCACACTTGTACTCCAAGTTACTTTGGAGACTAAGGTGGGAGGACTGCTCGAGCTCAGGAGTGTAAATCCAGCCTGAACACCACACTAAGACCCTGTCTCAAAAAAAAAAAAAATACTTTGAGATGAATGAAAACAAAGACAGAGCACACCAAACTGTATGGTATGTAACTAAGGTAGTAGTTAGAGTGAATTTATAGCTATAAATGCCTATGACAACAAAGAAGAAAGATCTCAAATCAGTAACCTGACCTTGCACCTTAACACACCAGAAGAAGATAAGCAAACCAAACCTACAGCAAGCAGAGGAAGGAAATAAAGATTAGAGTGGAAAATAGGAGAAAAATAGACAAAACGCTGAGAAAATCAGTGACACAAAAGCGAAGTTTTAAAAAAGTCCAAGAAAATTGGCAAATCTTTAACTAGATTGACCAAGAGAAAAAGAGAAGGCTTGAACTGCTGGAATCAGAAGAA
>NW_012134858.1:3464972-3467500 GCF_000956105.1 Propithecus coquereli
CAACATACTTAATGACCTGACAGGGAGGAAGAGTCGGCAAAGGAGACAGAGAAGGAGTTATCCAGAGCAGTGGGAGGAAAACCTGGAGTGGGGGTGTTCAGAAGTACAGGGAAGAGGGTATTTCGAGAAGGAAAGAATGGTCGAGTGAGGTAAGAATGGGAAAATTCCCCCTGGATTTGGTGACTGGACGGCCACTGCTGACCTGAGCAAGAGCCATTTCAGTGAAGGGAAGAGATCAGAAGCCAGACTGGAAGTAAAGGGGATTGTTTTAGGAATTTTGACTGTGAGATGGGAGAGAAATAAGATAATGTAAACAAAAGGGTGCTTTTGTTTAACAAGCGAAACTTGAGCAAGTTTCACTGTTAATGGGAAAGATCACTGAGAAGGAGCAATTGAATATGGGAGTAAAGAAACACAATAATTAATGGTATAGGGTCCTAAGAAGAGGAAGGGTTAGGATCTGACTCCCTACAGGAGGAGAGAAGGGATGGAGAAGCAGAAGGCAGGTTTGGATTAGTTTGTGGGATTTGTGGCAGAAATTTGAGGAAATTCCCGTTTGGTGATTTCAGTTTTCTTTGAGAAGAAGAGAATCTGCTGTTAGCAAGGGATGAAGTAAGATGGTCAGAAGGTTGAGAAGAATGAAGCTTTCAAATAATAGTTGAATTTTACAGGTGGAACATAAGCACATGAAAAGATGTTCAACATCATTAGGTGTCAGGGAAATGCAAATTAAAACCACATTAAGAGAACTGCTTCCAGAAAAATGGAATAGATGTACTCTTCCCTATTCCTCCCGCTAAGTGCAACTAAAACCCCCAGACATTTCATATTTAAGACAAACAGAGCAAACTAAAAAGTAGAGATAAGGAAGACTGTCTAGAGACCTTAGGACAGAGGAATGACACAGTGGCGAACTCCCTGGGTTTTCTTTTTGCCTCCTATATTCCAGATTGGAAACTGGAAGAAGCCTGTGCCTCAGTCGAAACAATTGGTGCAGACAAAAAAAGAAATGTAGCCCCGATGAAAGCCTGATGTCTTTTGCCAAAAGGACAGGAAAGGAGCAGCCTAGCAAGGCAGGAAACTTTTAGACAATAACTCTCCCCAACTCTAGCCAAACGCCACGGGAAAGACTGTTGCCCCCATGCCCACCACCCAGCAAGGACTGAATGGGGAGCCTAGACCTCTACTCTTGCCAGGCTGTAACAGGGCACCCCAAGACCCTGGCTGAGATGGTGTCAGGCAAGTTCAAGTAGGGACCTGAGACTTTCATCCTCAATAATCAATAATTGAGCCTGTGCCAGATTGTCAGTGAGGACCACATGCAGAGACCGGACTTCCACTTCTACCTGGCAGTAATGACAGGCCCTCACCCAGCCTCAGATGCCAACAGGGGCCAGGTAGAGAACCTGAACTTCTACCTCCACCTGGAAGTAACAAGGAAGTGACCCCTCTTCCCTTGCCAGAGCAGTGCCGGGGACTGCCGGCTAAAACAGGGGATTTAAATAAGATCCACAGACTCGTATTATATGAAAATGTTGAGGTTTCAATTAAAAAATCACTCGTCATACAAAGAACCGGGAAGATCTCAAACTGAATAAAAAAGACGTTTAATAGATGCCAACAGCCAGGACGAGAAGAGGTTAGGATGATCTGACAAAGGTTTTAAAGCAGCCATGATAAAAATATTTTAACAAGCAATTTTGAACATGCTCGAAACAAATGAAAAGAGTTAGAAAAACTCTTCAAAAAAATAAATGATATAAAGAAAATACAAATGGAAATTTTAGAACTGAAAGTACAATAACCAAAATAAAAAGCTCAGTGCTTCGGCTCCACACAGAGGGGACAGAGCAAACATTAAACACAGGAGATCAGAAGCAGCTACGTCAATGTCAGATAAATGAGACTTCACAGCAAGGAAAATTGCCAGAAACAGAAGAACCTTATATAATGATGAAGGGTAAATCCTCTAGGAAGACACAGTAATCCTCTATGTGTATGCTCCAAGCACAGGAGCCATAAAACGTGTGAAGCAAAAACTGATAGAACTGAAAATAAAACTAAACAAATACACAACTACGGTTGGAAACTTCAACACTTTCTTCTTCATAATTGTGAGAACAACTAGACAAAAAATCAGCCAGGATGTAGAAGAACTCGACAACACGAGCAACCAACGGTATCTAATCAACCTATCAAGAACATCCCATCCACCAACAGCAGAATACATGTTCTTTCTGAGTGCCCACAGAACATACACCGAGATAGACCATACCTTGAGACATAAAACAAGCCTTAACAAGTTTAAATAACTAAAATGGCATACAGTGTGTTCTCTAATCACAATGGAATCAAACTAGAAATCGCTAACAAAAAGATAACAGGAAAATCTCCAGACACTTGGAAACCAAACAAAATACTTCTAAATGATTCATGAGTGAAAGAGAAATTTTTAAAATGCATTTAACTGAATTAAAATAAAAATGTATGAAAATTTATGAAACACAGCTAAAACAGCACTGAGAGAG
>NW_012134858.1:3467550-3474649 GCF_000956105.1 Propithecus coquereli
AAAATACATAGAAAAAAATTAGCCAGGCATGGTGGTGCATGCCTGTAGTCCCAGCTACTCGGGAGGCTGAGGCAGAAGGATTGCTTGAGCCCAGGAGTTAGAGGTTGCTGTGAGCTAGGCTGATGCCATTCCACTCTAGCCCAAGCAACACAGTGAGACTCTGTCTCAAAAAAAAAAAAAAAAAACATCAAATTGGAATGACTTTACCTAGATTGGTCAAGGAAAAAAAGAGAAGATTCAAATGACTAAAGTTCAGAATGAGAGACAGGAACATTACTATTGACCTTACAGGAATAAAAGGGTGATAAAAGAATACTATTAATAATTAGATGTCAACAAATTAGATAATTTAGACAAACTGGACAAATTCCAAGAAAGACACGAACTATTGAAAGTGATTTAATAAGAAATGGAAAATCCAAATATACTATAATAAGTTAAATTGATAATCGAAACCCACACAAAAAAAACCCCAGGCCCAGATAGCTTCACTGACTGATTCCATCAAACATTTAAAGAATAATTAACACCACTCTTTTACAAACTCTCCCCCAAAAATAAGAGGGAGCACTTTTCAACTCATTCGATGAGGCCAGAATTACCCTCAAACAATAAGCAAAACCAAACAAAGACATCACAAGAAAACAAAACTACAGACGAATATCTTTATGACATAGATGCAAAAATCCTCAACAAAATACTAGCAAACTGAATCTGCCCACGTATGTAATGAATTATACACCATGACTAAATTTGATTTATCCCAGGAATGCAAGTTTGGTTCAACATATGAAAATCAATGTAATATACCATCTTTATAGAATATAAGACAAAACCCACATTATCATCTTAATATACATTAAAAAAGCATTTAACAAAAGCTAACATTCTATCGTGACAAAAGCAGTCAATGAGCTAGGAATACACAGGAACTTCCTCAGACTGCTAAAGGGTATCCGTGCAAAACCTACGGCAACATCACGCTTAATGGTAAAAGGCTGGAAGTTTTCCATCTGCGATAGAGAACGAGACAAGGATGTCCACTCTTGCCACTTTTCTAAACATTGCACAGGAGGGAAATTAGGTAGGAAAAAGATTAGAAAGGGAAAAATAAAACTCTCTATTTGTAGAGAGAGATTATATATAATCTTATATATAAAAAAATCCTAAGGAGTCCACAAAAAACCATTAGAGGTATTAAGCAAACAGGAAGTTTGTAGCATAAAAGGTCAAACTATGAATAACAATTGTTATTCTAACAATGAGTAGTCTGAAAATGAAATTAAGAAAACAATTTCATTTATAATATCATCAAAAAATTTTTAACTAGAAATAAATTTATCAAAACAAGCACAAGCTTTGTACACTGAAAACTAAACACTATAAAACATTGTTGAAAGAAATTAAAGACCTAAATAAAGGAAAAGACATCTCATGATCATTGATTGAAAAACTTAATATTGTTAAGCTGGCCCCGAATTGATCCACAGATTCAATGCAATCCCTGTCAAAATCCCAGCTGGATTTTTTGCAGAAACTGACAATTTGATTCTATAATTTATGTGGAAATGCAAAGGATACAGAATAACCAAAATGATCTTGAAAAAGAACAAAGTTGAGCGACTCAAACTTCTCCTACAAAGCTACAGTAATTAAAACAGTGTGCTACTGGCATAAAGATATGCACATAAATCAATAAATGGAATTGGGAGTATAGAAATAAGCTCCTCCAATTGTGACCAAATGATTTTCTACAAGGGTGCCAAGACAATTGAACAGGGGAAGAACAGTCTCTTCAACAGATGGTGTTGGGACAGCTGGATATACATGTGCAAAAGAATAAAGCTGGACCACTACTCTATATACGAAAATTAACTTGAAATTGGCTGTAGCCCTAAATGTAAGAACTAAATCTATAAAACTCTCTCTAGAAGAAACCACAGGCATAAATCTCTATGTCCTTGGATTGGGCAGTGGTTTCTTAGAACAACAAAAGCGCAAGCAACAACAACAGAAATGGTTAAACTGAACTTTTTCAAAATTGAAAACATTTCCGCTTCAAAGAACACATAATAAAGGGAAAAGACAACACAGAGACTAGGGGAAACATTTGCAAATCATATATCTCATAAATCATGAGTATCCAAAATACATTTTAAAACTCTTAAAATTCAACAGTAAAAGAACAAATAACCCAATTTTTAAAAATAGTCAAAGAATTTGTGTAGATATTTCTTCAAAGAGGTTACAATACACAAGAGGCCAATAAGCCCATGAAAAATGTTCAACATCATTAATTATTAGCGAAATGCAAATCAAAGCCACTAGGATGGCTGGAATCCAAAAGATCAATAATAACAAACATTGGCAAGGATGTGGAGATATTGGAACCCTCACACATTGCTAGCGGGAATGTTAAATGGTATAGCACTTTGGAAAGCAATTTGGAAGTTCCTCAAAAAATTAAATATTTGGTTATCATGTGCCCAGCAGTTATACTCCTAGGTATATTCTCAAGAGAATTGAAAACATATTTCTACACAAAATCTTGCACATCAATGTTCATAGCAACATTATTCGTAACGGAAAAAAATATAACAACCAAAATGTCAATCAACTGACGAATGGATAAACAAAATGTAATTTATTCATACAATGAAATATTATTCAGCCATAAAAAGGAATGAAGTGCTGATATATGCTACCATAGGGACAAGTCTTGAAACAATATGCTGAGAAGCCAGACAGAAAAGATCACATGTGTGATTTCCTGTATATGAAGTGTTTAGAATAGGAAAATGCAGAGAGACAGAAAGTAGAGTAGGGGCTGAGGGGACGAGGGGACTGGGAGGTGACTGCTAGTGTGTGTCAGGCTTCTTTTGGGGATATTAAAAATGTTCTGGAATTAAGTAGTGGTAATGATTGCACGACTTTGTGAATATACTAAAAACCACTGAATGGTACATTTTAAAAGAGTGAATTCTGCATGTATGAAAATATCTCAATAAAACTATTAATAATTAATTGAAAGTACAATGGGAACTCAGGGAGGTAAAATTTAAAAGTAACAGGGGTGGGAGTCCATAAAGGTTTCCCTGAGGAAGTGATACTAATTCTCCTCTTCCTAGTTCTCAAGGCTCTGAAACAAAGTGGGCTTGCGATCATCTTCCAAAGTAATGCATCAGCAGAGCCAAAAGGTCCCTCCTTAAACCATGATACTCCTTTCTAGGGCCTTCCTCTCTCCTGTGTAGGTTTTATATAATAATCACAAAATCCTCCAAGGCCCATCTGTCCACCCACTCTTCACTAGAAGCTTCTTCTATACCTAAACACATTTTTTCATAGTTGTTTTAAAATCAATTTCTAGTGGAAATCTTGCACGAAAATTCCCACATCTTCCCCATGTTCCACATTGGAGCTGGGTAGGAGAGAGGCTGCCCATGGGGCTGCAGGGAAGGTGGGTGCTAGGGGCTGAATGTCAGGCATAAGGGCAATTATCCTGTGACTTGTAGCATGTTTCACCAAGCAATATGCTTCAGCATGATTGTGCCCTAGAAGCAATGCTGGTAAGGAAGCCACGACCCAGTGCCAGGGTCCATTAGGTTGTGTATTGCTCTAAGTAGGAGACAGAGATAGGCAGTGGTAGAAGCATTCAAGGGACACCATGGAAGAGGGAACGTAGGGACAGATTTGCAAATAGGCAGTGCTGGGAGGAGTGGAGTCCTAATATGAGGTCCTGGAGTCCAGAGTACTCATCTTGAGAACAGGAAGTTCCTCCTCTCTGGCTTGATGGACCTTGGTACTGCTGGGATCACAGAAAATCATACCTGTTTAGCTGGGATGTTTTTGAGATAAGAATGAAGGCACTGATTGGAGGCCATTGGGGCTTACATAATAAATGAAAGGGAGGGAGTGGTATGAGATGAGACTAGACAGGAGATGGGAGCCAGACCACATAAACACTTGGAGGCCAGGTTGTGGATTTGGGGCTTGATGCTAAGCACAACTGGAAAGCATCAAAGGGGTTTAAGCAGAGATAGAATCCAACTAATGTGCTGGCATTCCAGCACAAAGAACGGTCTTTGGTAAGCAGAGTGGATGCAGGGAGATCAGCAACATCCAGGTGGAAGATGGTGGTCACTCGGGCTGTGGTGGTGGCGGTGGGAATGAGGAAAAGAGCACTGGGAGATGACTGGGTTTATGGGGGAAGATAGGTCTGAGATGGTTGCGGTTGATGTGTCTTTGTGACAGCCACATGGAGATTTAGAGAAGGTGATTGACTAAGAGTTTGCAGCTCAGAGGAGTCTGGATAGGGAAGTGGATATGCAAGTCTTGGCTGTAGAGTCGACAGCTGAAGCTTTGGTGCTAATGAGATTTCCCAGGGAAAAATTATAGACGGAGGAGAGAAGGGATTCTGGACTGAGCCTTGAGGAGCTCCAACATACTTGATGACCTGACAGGGAGGAAGAGTCGGCAAAGGAGACAGAGAAGGAGTTATCCAGAGCAGTGGGAGGAAAACCTGGAGTGGGGGTGTTCAGAAGTACAGGGAAGAGGGTATTTCGAGAAGGAAAGAATGGTCGAGTGAGGTAAGAATGGGAAAATTCCCCCTGGATTTGGTGACTGGACGGCCACTGCTGACCTGAGCAAGAGCCATTTCAGTGAAGGGAAGAGATCAGAAGCCAGACTGGAAGTAAAGGTGATTGTTTTAGGAATTTTGACTGTGAGATGGGAGAGAAATAAGATAATGTAAACAAAAGGGTGCTTTTGTTTAACAAGCGAAACTTGAGCCAGTTTCACTGTTAATGGGAAAGATCACTGAGAAGGAGCAATTGAATATGGGAGTAAAGAAACACAATAATTAATGGTATAGGGTCCTAAGAAGAGGAAGGGTTAGGATCTGACTCCCTACAGGAGGAGAGAAGGGATGGAGAAGCAGAAGGCAGGTTTGGATTAGTTTGTGGGATTTGTGGCAGAAATTTGAGGAAATTCCCGTTTGGTGATTTCAGTTTTCTTTGAGAAGAAGAGAATCTGCTGTTAGCAAGGGATGAAGTAAGATGGTCAGAAGGTTGAGAAGAATGAAGCTTTCAAATAATAGTTGAATTTTACAGGTGGAACATAAGCACATGAAAAGATGTTCAACATCATTAGGTGTCAGGGAAATGCAAATTAAAACCACATTAAGAGAACTGCTTCCAGAAAAATGGAATAGATGTACTCTTCCCTATTCCTCCCGCTAAGTGCAACTAAAACCCCCAGACATTTCATATTTAAGACAAACAGAGCAAACTAAAAAGTAGAGATAAGGAAGACTGTCTAGAGACCTTAGGACAGAGGAATGACACAGTGGCGAACTCCCTGGGTTTTCTTTTTGCCTCCTATATTCCAGATTGGAAACTGGAAGAAGCCTGTGCCTCAGTCGAAACAATTGGTGCAGACAAAAAAAGAAATGTAGCCCCGATGAAAGCCTGATGTCTTTTGCCAAAAGGATAGGAAAGGAGCAGCCTAGCAAGGCAGGAAACTTTTAGACAATAACTCTCCCCAACTCTAGCCAAACGCCACGGGAAAGACTGTTGCCCCCATGCCCACCACCCAGCAAGGACTGAATGGGGAGCCTAGACCTCTACTCTTGCCAGGCTGTAACAGGGCACCCCAAGACCCTGGCTGAGATGGTGTCAGGCAAGTTCAAGTAGGGACCTGAGACTTTCATCCTCAATAATCAATAATTGAGCCTGTGCCAGATTGTCAATGAGGACCACATGCTGAGACCGGACTTCCACTTCTACCTGGCAGTAATGACAGGCCCTCCCCCAGCCTCAGATGCCAACAGGGGCCAGGTAGCGAACCTGAACTTCTACCTCCACCTGGAAGTAACAAAGAAGTGACCCCTCTTCCCTTGCCAGAGCAGTGCCGGGGACTGCCGGCTAAAATAGGAGATTTAAATAAGATCCACAGACTCGTATTATATGAAAATGTTGAGGTTTCAATTAAAAAATCACTCGTCATACAAAGAACTGGGAAGATCTCAAACTGAATAAAAAAGACGTTTAATAGATGCCAACACCTAGGACGAGAAGAGGTTAGGATGATCTGACAAAGGTTTTAAAGCAGCCATGATAAAAATATTTTAACAAGCAATTTTGAACATGCTTGAAACAAATGAAAAGAGTTAGAAAAACTCTCCAAAAAAATAAATGATAGAAAGAAAAAAAAAATGGAAATTCTAGAACTGAAAGTACAATAACCAAAATAAAAAGCTCAGTGCTTCGGCTCCACACAGAGGGGACAGAGCAAATGTTAAACACAGGAGATCAGAAGCAGCTACGTCAATGTCAGATAAATGAGACTTCACAGCAAGGAAAATTGCCAGAAACAGAAGAACTTATATAATGATGAAGGGTAAATCCTCCAGGAAGACACAGTAATCCTCTACGTGTATGCTCCAAGCACAGGAGCCATAAAATATGTGAAGCAAAAACTGATAGAACTGAAAAGAGAACTAAACAAATACACAACTATGGCTGGAAACTTCAACACTTTCTTCTTCATAATTGTGAGAACAACTAGACAAAAAATCATCCAGGATGTAGAAGAACTCGACAACACCAGCAACCAACGATATCTAATCAACCTATCAAGAACATCCCATCCACCAATAGCAGAATACATATTCTTTCCGAGTGCCCACAGAACATACATCGAGATAGATCATACCTTGAGCCATAAAACAAGCCTTAACAAGTTTAAAATAACTAAAATGGCATATAGCGTGTTCTCTAATCACAATGGAATCAAACTAGAAATCGATAACAAAAAGATAACAGGAAAATCTCCAGACACTTGGAAATCAAACAAAATACTTCTAAATGATTCATGAGTGAAAGAGAAATTTTAAAAATGCATTTAACTGAATTAAAATAAAAATGTATGAAAATTTATGAAACACAGCTAAAACAGCACTGAGAGAGAAACTGATGGCATGAAAGCTATTCATTAGGAAAAAGGAGGGAGCACGCGCATGGTGTGAGTATGTGTGAGCGTGCGCAACCCCACCATTAAAAAAAAAAAAAGAAAGAAAAAGAAAAGAGGAAAGGTTGAAACT